>NC_052125.1:3153597-3157037 GCF_012273895.1 Zerene cesonia | reverse complement strand
TACAGCGATGTACTTAGCTTTAAGGTTAGGTTAAGTGTTTGATTTAATAAATTTGATTTGATTTGATTTGATTTGATTATTGCACCTAGCGAAACCGGGGCGGTCGCTAGTATTATTATAAATGCGAAAGTGTGTTTGTCTGTTTGTCTTTCACAATTTAGCCATTTTATAGTCCCTATGATATGTGTCTGGAGATAGATAGGAGGCTAGAGAGTGACATAGGTTACTTTTTAACGGCGATTAAGCTTCCCATTCCGTCCTCTGAACCCGCGGGTAAAGCCGCGGGCGGAAGTCTAGTTAGAATTAATTAAACACAGCCCATCTACTTATCTACGTTAAGATGTAACTATCCTATCAACTATAATAACATTCTGAAGCCGAAGACATTAATTATAGGTTTGTACGCGCTAATCTCAGGAACTACTGGTCCGATGTGAATTTTTTTTTGTGTTAGATAGCCCAATCATTGAGAAAGGCTTTAGGCTATATAATATGGTATTACGTGGGTAAAACCGCGGGGCACAGCTAGTATAAAACAATTGTCATAATAAGTCGTATATTGTTTTAGCTAAAGCTAGACAAAAAATGATCAAAAAAGTAGAATAATTTAACACAAGTCGGACCACTTGTGTTAAATTTAAATTATTCTACTAATAATAACGAATTTGTCCATGAAAGTGAAATAATTTTTAAATTCAATCAAGCAGTTCCTGAGATATCGCGTTCAAACAAACAAGCTCTTCGTATTTGTATGTTAACAAGTGATAAGCAGATAACTATAGATAAGTTAACATTACTTTTCATAAATTCAATGCGTGTGAATCCTACTAGTCCTGCTAATATTATAAATGCGAAAGTTTGTAAGGATGTGTGTGTGTTTGTTGCTCTTTCATGCAAAACTACTGAACCGATGGCAATGAAATTTGGTACGTAGACAGCTGGACAACTGGAATAACATATAGGCAACTTTTTATTCCAATATTCCTACGGGATACGGACTTACGCGGAAGAAACCGCGGGGCGCAGATAGTTTATAATATCTATATTTTCATCAGCATTTGACGTCATTGTATTTAGATTATAAATTATTGGCATAATTAATCGAAATAAAAACTATCCTATATTTTAAGTTATAAAATATAGTAAATTACACATAAAATGCCAAATTTCATTAAAATCGGTTGAGTTGGTGAAGAGTTCATTGGGAACATACATCATGACACTGGATTTTTACATATAACTAGCTGCGCCACGCGGTTTCACCCGCGTAAGTCCGTATCCCGTAGGAATGTCGGGATAAAATGTTATTCCAGTTGTCCAGCTGTCTACGTACCAAATTTCATTCGAATCGGTTCAGCAGTTTTTCCGTGAAAGAGCAACAAACACACATACAAACTTTCGTATTTATAATATTATTAAGAAGATACACACAATAAGGTAAATACAACCATTATTTACAAAAGATAACCTGTGGTCTTTTTTATCTGCATAAATAGATTAAATATATATTAATTATCTGTGGGTATTTGTAACGACGGAATTCCTATGACTCAGAGTTATCGAATTTCAATATATTTATCAATAACCAGCTCCCCGCGTGGTTTATCCCGCGAAAATAAAAGTGAAGTCCCGTGTTCCCTAGTGGGGTATGGGGCAGATGATGTTCATCTGTTTCACTGATCGATTTTCTTTACGGACAAGTAGATGATCAGCCTTCTGTGTCCTGCCAGACCGAGACATTTTTTTTACACGTCCCCGCCGGGAATTGTACCCAAGACCCCTCGGTACGCTCACGCGTTAACCACTGTGCCAAGGAGGCGGTCGCGAAAGCAAAAGGGGGGGGTGTAAACTTTCAACCCCTATTAATATGTTAAGGGATGAATTAAAAAATAAGAAGATATTTGTTTTAATAGCTTGATAATATGTTAATCTATTGTTTAATAAGCTAGCTTTCCGCACGCGGCTTTCTCTCGGGCCAAAAACTGCCTTAGTGCCAGATGTAAATCGGTTCGGTGTACAAACGGACGGACAGACAGACCGGTGTTACTGTCGCATTTATAATTATCCATACTAATATTATAAAGCTGAAGAGTTTGTTTGTTTGTCTTAATGAACTAATCTCAGGAACTACCGTTCGCCTCGGCTTTGCCCGTGGTATCTATATAGCCTATAGCCTTCCCCAATAAATGAGCAATCTAACATTGAAGGAATTTTTCAAATCGGACCAGTAGTTCCTGAGATTAGTACGTTCAAACAAACAAAGTCTTCAGCTTTACAAAATATCCTACTTATATTATTATAAATGCGAAAGTTTGTAAGCTAGTTAGTATATATAGACATAGTAAACAGTTAAAGACACTATAGTACGCCATCTATTGGTCTATGATTGTACTAATAAAACTGCATAATACATAACATTTATTAACTTAGCGAAGCTAACTACGTTCAGAAACGCTTTTGAATAGATAATATACAAAAATACAGAAAAAAATTCATCATTTACCACCGGATCGGAAAGCGGTTTCTACAGAGAAGAGCCAGCAAGAAACTCTCTTGTTGCTCTTTTAAGTCATATCTCTCCCGTTATTTTTTTGCACGCTTCTTATTAGCTTCACCTGTATGTTTGTATGTTTGTTTGTTTGTAACCGACTTCTTTAGGCGCGATTTTGACCCACTTTAAACGGCCAGATTTCGTTCAAACTTTGTAGATTTATTGAGGACCGATGACAATACACTAATTTGATAAAATTATTCCAGTTTTCAATTTGCAAAATATGATTTTTGTTAAAGCGTGTTTTTTAGTTTTTTTAAACTATTATATTTTATTTTTTTTTGTCATTTAGCCATGCGTACTATTTATAATTTGTAATGAGAGGTTATGTAATTTACTAGCGGTCCGCCCCGCTATTTATGTAGATACCTCGGGCGAAGCCGGGGCGGACATCTAGTATTCACTACACCATCACTACCTAGTATAAAACAAAGTAGCTTTTAATGTCACCATGTCGCTAGGTCCCTAGGTATGCTTAAATCTTTAAAATTGCACAACGGATTTTGATGTTTTTTTTTTAATAGATAGATAGAGTGATTCAAGAAGAAGGTTTATATTTACAATAACATCTATTAAACTACTGCGAATTTAACGCGTGCGAAGACACGGGCAAAAAGGTAGTTCTATAATCTATGATATGATTTTTAATTATGATTTATGTGAGGCATCAGTTATAGTAGGGGAGCCCAAGATGCTAAATGTGTATTTACTCGAGCGTTTCAGAAACCTATTGGAATTCGCAGATTATGGGATAGCAAGAAAAAAGTCCTACAGTGTTTTCATTTTTAGCGATGGAAAAAGGTTTTTGATTTTTTTTTTTAATTATAAAAGAAAACGGGGCTGTGGAAATAATCAAGCACGTTAGATTTTGATATTTTGAATGCTCTGG
>NC_052125.1:3084614-3152597 GCF_012273895.1 Zerene cesonia | reverse complement strand
AGCCAGGTCGGCATCGTTTAGCTGTAAAATATGTTGAAAATCGAGTTTTTTTATATCTTGATCAAGTTTTTTGTAATTAATTTTTTTGATAACATTACTGCTTTTGGCTTCAGTGTAATTTCCTTTACATTTAAGACACAACATTATACTATTATGATCTGTAACGGTTGAATCAAGAACTAGGGTTAGAGCTTCAAAATTGGATTTGAGCATGACATGATCTAAACAGCTAGAGCCGCGGGTGGGTAAATTATGTGCGGGAAGTAAAACATGGCAGGCTAATAGATTGAGATAATCGGAGACTTGGGAATCGTAAGGCGTACAAGCGATATCTAGGTTTATATCACCGATTATTGTAATTGTTTTTGTGGTAGATAAAGAAATTAATACAGAATCAAGTGATGCTAAAAAATTCGCCGTATTAATGTAAGACGGGGAACGATAAATACAGATGATTGCTGTGTCATTTCCTAGCTTTAAAACCAAACATGAGCCATCCATAAAGTCGATTTCAGAAACAGAGTGATTTAAACTATCTTTAACATATAAAACAATGCCATCATTTTGATTTTTGTTGTTTTTTGTGTGATACATCAAATAATAGTCTATTTTGGGCATAAGTATATTACATTTAAGCCAACACTCAGTTAGGACAATGACGTCAAGGTCGACGTTTATCATTTCCAACAAGATGGAAAAGCTGTTAAAATTACAATTTATCGATCTTATGTTTTGAGTTATTATTTTTATATAGTTATCCGGGTCTTTTATAATTTTTTTACAGTCGGTCGGACTACAACTTTGGTTTATCGATACAGAAAAATTGTCGATATTTTTTTGTAAATCAATAATATTATCGAATTATGAATGCACAAAGGGGTGTCACAACATTATATAATATATTACATATATATTACATATATATATATTACATAATAATACATGATATATACATATAAACCTTCCTCCTGAATCACTATTTATAAAAAAATCAACGAAATCTGTTGCGTAATTTTAAAGGTGTAATAAGCATACAGACAGATAGCGGAAAGCGACTTTGTTTTATATTTAGCAAGAATATCTATTCACGCATTGCAGTTTACTTTTAACTAGACTCTCGTCCCGGCTTCGCCCGGATGTCAAGATTCCTGCTTTGTCCCAAGGGAGCCGAAATATCACCCAAGTCAGCTCATACAGGCAGACAGAGCCCTGTCTGCCCTGGTGCATTTAATCTAGACAAAAAGTGTCCTATCACCCAAGCCAGCTCACACCCTGTCTGCATACCAAATTTCATCAAAATCCGTGCAGTAATTTTAGCGCGATTGACGGACAAACATCCAAGCAATCAAACTATCAGATTTACGATGTTAGTGTGAAGTGGGATATATATTTATTCATATTATCAGCATTGTTTATTAGAAGCGTTTAGGGGCGTATTATGACGTATTGGAGTGACCAGGAAATTTTGACGTTACGTCCAATTTGATAGTATTGTGTTCTTTGTACGTACATCCTTTGGATGTGGGCGGCCGGTTGTATGCAAGAGTGAATATATATTAATCTTGTTTGCTTAAAAGAACAGTCATGTTAACGCCGCGTATACTTTTGTAGATTTTTATGGGAGTAGTACAAATAAAAGGCAAATTAAATTGTGACGCAAAACAAAAATCTTCTTATAACCTTAGTATAAAATAAATGCATCCAAAAAACCTTCACTTTATTTAATTAGGAAATCGAATAAAATAAAACCGGATTTCAGAAAAGGTATATTTAAAAAAAAAGTTGTATAAACCTACTCACCATATAAGAAATCTAGTATTTAGCTGCCATCACCATCCTTAAAGTTATAACGTTAAATCTTGCCCATTCGAATTCTTCTCAAACACATTAAAATTCTACTAAAAATATAACTTAAGCTATTACACAAAAATCCAATGTAATATTAGATAATACATTACACAGCCGTTTATATCCGTACACAATACTTTCCCGATTTCTTATTTACGTAACCCGAGATGTGCGTAGTTTGACACGCAAAATATAACCAATAATTACTGTTAAATCGTAATTATTTTCCTATTTGCTATGACTGCGTTTCTGTTCTCATGATATTATTGTGTAAATAATATAAAGAGCATTTGATATAAACCTCCAATTTTAAGGTTAGCAGATTATAAAATATGTGTTATTTATGAAAAAAGTTAGGTCATAGACAATGTAAACTTTTAATGTTTGTGGCAAGAAGATTTTTGTTTTGCGTCGCAATTTAAGTTGTCTTTTATAATATGTATTTGTATTATCCCCATAAAAAATGGGCAAAAGTATGTTCATTCCAATGTAAGATTAGGTCAGCGTAATAATAATAGAATGTAGTACCTATGAAGCTATCTAGTTAGCATCAAATAAAAAATACACACAAATTAAAGCTTGACAACCTTAATTAATTGGAATGCCACTAAACCACTAGCAATTCAGTTCCTCTTAAAGTAGTATAATTTTCTTTAAAAATTCTCAAGCAATATTATTTAACAAAACAGAATTCCTACATAGTTCTTAAATCAGCAAATGACATTGTGGTGTTTATTCTGATAAAAGTCACAAAAATCTCATAAATACAGGTGTTAATGTCATAAAAAATTAGCGTTCCGCGGATCTTCACTGTTGCGTAAACCCATTCAATTATCAATGACATAGTCCGTCACATGTTATCTCTGCTCATTTACATCAATAAAACCAGTCGGTCAGTGTATTTGTAGCCGTCGGACGTATCAAGCGTTACCATAGCTTCGTAACAGTGGAGTGATAAAAAAAAAAGTTTGTGCAATCTGTGCTTCAAAAATGGAAGGTGATATGCCATTGGTTACCAGTTATGGCGGGAGCGAAGATTTTGCCGCGAATGGAACGAAAGTTTCGAAAAATTCAAGGTGCGTTTTTTTTTTTTAATTTAGAGATTGCTATGAGCTGTCTCGAAGTGAAGGCCAGTTCGTCGGATTATTGTTTTCGCTAAACCGGTTGTTTAATAAAAAAAATGTTTGTAATGTTTGTTATTGTTTCACGTTACTTATAAAAAAGTTATTTAATATATGAATTTAAATTGTAGGTGGTAGGTACAGTAAATAATAGTATAAGTGCATATGATAGCTAAAAGTATTTTACATTAGCGTTGGTATAAAATATTTCCAGTGTTTCGCTTTTATGTATTTGACACAAATACAGCAAAAATGTCGATTCATTAGTTTTAAAGGTCATGTTTTTGTTTTGAATCTCTGAATACCAAATGAGGTCGTTATGTAAATTGTAAATAACTCGTGAATAAGGTTTTATGGCACTGGGGAAAATCCGACACTATTTTTTATTATCTGTGCACAAACATTAACCATAGAGTTCCGCGAACAATGAACTGTTATTTTCTATTTATGTAAGGCCAATTAAAAGTTTCATCAACTTATTTAACTTGTTTTTTTTTTTGTCATTTCTATCAAATTATGATATTATAGTTTAATAATAAGATAAAAAATCATTTAAGGGCAGTTTTATCGTGTTTTTTTTTTTGAGTAACATTCCTGTAAAGGTTTTATAACAGTAGAGAAATCAAATAATTGTTACATACTAACTTAAGTAATCCAATACAGTTCCAAAGAATATTCACTGTTACCACAGAATAAATAATGACGTTACCTACGTAATGCGTAATTACAGCGTATAGAGTATTTACAATTATTAACAAAGATAACTATTTCAGATTGAGCTTTTAATTATTTTTAGGTACCGTTAGCAGCAAAAGTCGATTGCTTTATATTTTTATAACATTTTATTGTACAAAAATATTATAATTTAAAAAATATTATAATTTTAATTTTAATAATGATCTTACATCGCGTATAAATACTATGATAATAGGTGTTTATTGTTTTATTATATTTCCTAGTTCCTGCTAATATAATATTTAATTAACGTGAAAGTTTGGGAAAATGCTGGTACGTTCGTGTAAGTGTAATTATGATTAAATTAAACAAGTGTGTATGTGTGTGTGAAGACTGTTTTGATAGGCATTAATTTAAAATATAATATAATGGTTGACCTCTTCTACAGATAATAAAATTAGAAGTGTTGTTGTTAAACATTTATGCTACAGTTTTATAAACTAGTTAAATAGTAGAAAAATAGTAAACACGCTTAAGAATAGAGTTTATTATAAAAATAAATGTCCATGCTTATGAATGGTTTCATGCAAAAAAGATGAATTCAAGTAATTAAACGAATTGAGACGACTGTCCGCCCCGGTTTCACTCGTGGAACATTTATTCTCTCAATATCAAACTTCCTTGAGACTAGAAAAAATGATAAAAATTAGCGAAATTGCTCGAGCCGTTTTCGAGTTTTATGCTTACCAACATATAATTTAGCCAATCATTTTTATTATATACTTACCTAATACCATAACCAGTTTGCCGTAATCCTGTAGTAGGTAGTTTATAAACCAACGTATAGGAAGAAAATAAAGCACATGTAAAGAAATTGTAATTTATCGAATTAATTATTACTTTTACACTTCTGTTCGCGTGTGTCCGCTATCATTTGTGTAAATAACTTTCTATCGTCTTATTTGGATATTACGTAGTTTTAATTGTACAATATAACAGCTGTTATAATAATGTTCGTCTGGAGACAATAATATTACTCTATTTAACAGGATCGTACTATTAAATGGAAACTTATCGCTTCATCTAATATATAAAATTCTCGTGTCACAGTTTTCGTTGCCATACACCTCCGAAACGGCTTGACCGATTTTGATGAAACTTTTTGTGCTTATCCGGTATCTATGAGAATCGGCCAACATCTATTTTTCATAACCCTAAATGATAAGAGTAAGGCAGAACAGCGTTTGCCGGGTGCAGCTAGTAGTGTATAGAACAGTCGCTTTCTCTGTCTATGTCCCTATGTATGATTAAATCTTTAAAACTACGCAATTAAGCATTTTGATATACGGATATACGAATATTGATGTTTTTTTATGGATAGAGTGATGCAAGAGGATGGTTTATGTGTAACATCTATTAAACTGTTATTTGTTTTTACATATTTAAACATTATATTTGTTTTTCCTTTTTATACATTATTTTTATTTTAAATTGGTGCTAAATAAAGTGTATTATTATTATAAACTAATCGAATTTAACGCGTCATAATTTAGTTGAATATAAAATAACTTTAATTTGCAGTTTTATAAATTACCCGCAATATATTATGGTTTATATTTATCCTACTTAATATAAACGTGGCGGTGTAAAAACGTATGGATGTTTGTTACTCTTTCACGCGAAAACAGCTTATCGTATCTGTATGAGATTTGGTACAGAGGTAGATTATAATCTGGTTTAGCGGATAGGCTACTTTTTAACGTTACTTTTTAGCTTTTTAGTCGTAATGCTTAGGAGTCTCGTACTGCATATCCAACGGTGAAAGATTTGTAAAATACGTTCAGTATTTCCTGAGATAAACACATTCAAACAAACAAATTCTTCAGATTGATTGAGTATAGATTACATGCATTATAGTCAGTAATTACATTATATCTTAAAAAATAATCTCCTTTAGCAAAAGGATGCATCAAATCGTGTTCTTACATATTCATTCAATTAAATAGAATCCGAAGGCTGCATTCATAATTGTAATAAATTAAATCCACGTTTATAATAATGGCGATATATTATGATTTTTATCGCGTAATTATATAACTGATTTGTTTGGTTAATCATAATGTTAATGATTTGAATCTTGCTGCAATTTATAGTCTTTGGTACTGTGGATAGCGATATAATCGAGTTTTAGGAGCTAGGTGTAAACCACAGATAATATAATACTGAAAACAGGTCCCTAAACAAAGGAGGTTCAATGCGATTGTTTTTTTTTTATGTCACATCGTTATTTTCTTTTTACACGCTTTTTATTAGCTTCACCTGTATGTTTGTTTGTTTGTTTGTTTGTAACCGACTTCTTTGGGCGCGATTTTGACCCACTTTAAACGGCCAGATTTCGTTCAAACTTTGTAGATTTATTGAGGACCGATGACAATACACTAATTTGATAAAATTAATCCAGTTTTCAATTTGCAAAATATGATTTTTGTCAAAGCGTGTTTTTTAGTTTTTTTAAACTATTATATTATTTTATGTCGAGGAGAACTGAGCTGGTGGTTCGCCTGATGGTAAGCGATTACCACCGCCCGTGAACAGAGCAGAGGTAGCGCCTCTTCGAGTGCTTGTCCGCTTTTGTAAGGGTTAAGGAAAGGATAAGACTGGAAAGAAGGAATGATCTGGAATGGGTGAGGAAAAGGAATCGGATTCTTACTGAATAGCGTGAGTTTTAATGACGTTATTCTTTGTGTGTTTAACTGGGAATTGTAATTTGGTATTATATTACAAAATGGAGTCACGATTAAATGTATCTTCTATATTTTAATGCATATAAAGTAAGTCAAAATTTCATATCAGTGTGTTTTTTTGCCAAACATAAATTATTATCTGTTTATACCTTACATATACCTAAACAAAGTCACGTGCCGTAACACGTATACTGGTAGATATGTGTAAAAAATAAGCACCGCAACCTGTATTATAATGCAATCTAAATGACGCCATATTGAATTTAATATCACGTGACAACTTTTTATAAACATGTTAGTTGTTCGCCCCGGCTTCGCTCGTGGTACAAATATAGCCACACATAGTGAAGATGTAGCTTGCTTATGGAATAAATAAAAAATAAATGGAATTTTTTTAATCCGTCCAGCGGTTTTTGCGTGAAAACGTTACAAACATACAAAAACACAAAAGTTTCTTCTTTATAATATACTTATAACAGATTCGTTAATCATTTCCTATCCTAACACCCGCGTAAGTCCGTATCCCGTAGCAATATCGGGATAAAAAGTTGCATATGTGTTATTCCAATTGTCCAGCTGTCTGCGTACCAAATCTCATTACAATCGGTTTAATAGTTTTTGCGTGAAAGAGCAACAAACACACACATCCTTACAAACTTTCGCATTTATAATAATAATAGGATAGCAGGATTAGTAGGATAGGATTAAAGAATTGAAAGCTAATAAATATAAATATTGTTTCCTCATCTATTATATTATTGTGTTAATTGAGCGAGATTTGAACAAATAAACACACATACACGTATAGTCGATAAAATCATCCTTATTTACATCGCTACAGGAAAACTGCGTAGGTATGCGTGTACGCGTGTATATGTGTGCTTAGGATCGTGTAAATAATTTAACACAAATGAAACAACTCTGTTTACTATTAAAGATAAAAAAAATGCAAGACAATGAAATAATCACGTACATAAAATAAATAGGAACATTAAATATTACTTTGCTTATAAAGATAGCGTAATTGTTTTCTCTAATTGATTGTTATATATTATATATTGTTATACATTGTTACAATTTATATCTAGTACTAGCATACCCGGCCACGGGCTGCTGCGGCTGAGTAATAATTAAAAATATTAAGATTATAAATGATTGGGATAGTTTATCGAAATAAAAACTATCCTATATCTTTGGACCAAATTACACATAAAATGCCAAATTTCGTCAAAATCGGTTGAGTTTGTGAAGTGTTCACTGGGACATACATCATGACAGTTGATTTTTATAAAAAAAAATATTTATTTATTTATTTTAACACTTTTATTACACATTAATTATAGAAAGAAGAAAAAAGAAAAAGAAAATATAAACAAAAGTTAAAGATAATGTATAACTGGGCGGCCTTATCACTTTAGAGTGATTTCTTCCAGGCAACCCCTTAGGTAAAGGATAAATATTAGGTGTACAAAGGGAGGCAGAATAACATTTACAGTATATAAAAAAAATATATATAAAATAAAATATAATAATAATAAAAATGTAAAATCTTTTGATAATTCTTTTTTGTATATATGTGTAATATAACCTCATCATATCTTAATTTATTTTTCTGCAGTTTATAGGTATATTTAACAGAATTTATCCCAAAAACCGTAATTTTTGCTCACCGAGGAGGTTCTAAAATGTTCCACTTTTTATTTTGTTTTATCTATATTTTTCGGTAAATATCTATCATATCATCTACTTGAAAGTTTTAAACAACATTAATTTCGAATAGATTTCCCGTATAACCTAAAGGTGAAAGTTTTTTTATATTGGTTCAGTAGTTTTTGCGTGAGAACGTTACAAACATACAAAGATACAGAAGTTTCCTTTTTACACGCTTTTTATTAGCTTCACCTGTATGTTTGTTTGTATGTTTGTTTGTATGTTTGTTTGTATGTTTGTTTGTAACCGACTTCTTTGGGCGCGATTTTGACCCACTTTAAACGGCCAGATTTCGTTCAAACTTTGTAGATTTATTGAGGACCGATGACAATACACTAATTTGATAAAATTATTCCATTTTTCAATTTGCAAAATATGATTTTTGTTAAAGCGTGTTTTATAGTTTTTTTAAACTATTATTTTATTTCAAATTATATTAATTATTAGTGTAGAAGACAGCTTCCTCATTAATTTCCTGTCCTAATTAAGGAACTATTAAATGACTTAAACTGTTGATTTAGACGACATTGAAGCTTTATTGAGCTACTAGCTGCGCCCCGCGGTTTCACCCGCGTCAGTCTGTATCCCATAAGAATATCGAGATAAAAAGTTGCCTTTGTGTTATTCCGGTTATCCAGCTGTCTACGTACCAAATTTCATTGCAATCGGTTAAGTAGTCTTGGCGTGAAAGAGCAACAAACACACACCTCATCCTTACAAACTTTCGCATTTATAATATAAGTAGGATTATTTCTTTTTGAACAGTTTATCAGGTTTTAGAAAGTAAATAATAAGAATGTCGGAGCCGTGGAAATGTCTTTCATATTTTACGTTCCTAAAAGAATAACTTTTAGGTTATACCACTTATTCAATTATAAAAACAAGCTATGTTAAATTTATTTAATAGCAATAAATACAAATCAACTAATATTCTAAAATTCTATTTTTCGACGTCAATTTTTTTTTCTGCCAACATTATAAGCGTTTTGACATTTGACACAAGCATCAGCCATAGACAACATAGCGATACAACAGCAGGAAGGATATACTTTTCAGAAGCCGCGCAATTAATTCATTGTCTGCTATCAACAGTCGATCTAGGCGTTAATGACGAAATAAATCTAACAGACGGTTATATTGCGGCAATGATAACCCAGGGTCATGCATCTGTTTCTTTGTTCTATTTAGATAATAATATGTAATATATAAATATATATATATACCTAATTATGCAATTATTTATTGTGTCAATGTATTTGGGACATGCTTTAGGATTGATAACAAATTAAACAATTATATTTGTAATTGTTTGACTCAAATGCTGAATACCATAGCGTTTATAGACGACATTGAAAAATTGTTTTTTTTATCTACATTCTGATAGTTTTTTAGTTTCTCTTATGATTGGGTATTAGGTAAAGGTAAAAGTTGTGAGGTTAGCTTCTTTATTTCCTACTAAAATGCAACGTTATGTGAGATTAAAGATTTATAAGTGTTTTTTCCCTGCACTGGATATAATTAATAAAGGTTAATAATAATGATATTTGTTAGAAAGAAAGAAGTAATGAAATAAATAAATTTATTGTCTATAAAATGAACAATACTAAAAATTGGTAGGAATAATTCCTACCATACCAATCATACCAACTTTTGATATTGTTCTGTCTTTGTGTCTACAATTCATTTTATATTTAAGTACTTTAAAATAGATGCATAACATATTGAACGTTATCAGTCTACATTTAAGATTCAATATTATATCAACATTTTAAATATAATTACATACCTATGGAAGATGATGACGAAACATAAAAATTGTGGTTTCTTATGAAATTGATGTAATTTTATTAATTAGCAAATTTTTGACCTTGGCAAATTGCAATGTTCTGTACCTTCTGTTAAATTTAATAACAGAAGCCTTGGATGTGCAAGCGTTCTGCAGAGCAATTAATAATTAGCTATATATTAATTGACCGCCTCCTTGGTACAGTGGTTAACGCGTGAACGTAGAACCGAGGGGTCCTGGATTCGATTCCCGGTGAGGACGCACAAAATTGTTTGTAATGTATCTATATTAAGGTTTTTATGATGTTTCAAGAACAATAAAGAGTTAATAAATAAATAAATAAATAAAAAAAGTCTCGGTCTGGCAGAAAACAGAAGGCTTGTTTATGAAAAGTCGATCAGTGAAACAGATGTATATCATCTGCCCCATACCCACACGGGACTTTACTTATATATTAATGTGACAGATGAAATTATTAAATTGAATTTGTAATAGATTGGAATAATTAATAAAAATAAACAACGGCAATAGGCTATTAAAAGGTTGTCAAAAATATCTAATAATTTCATAATGTTTTTGTGTCTAGAGAGTGTCATAGACTTTTTTATCCCGGTCCCTGTCTAGTATTTCATTCCCGGAGGAATTTCCTTCGACTACGCGAATAAAGCCGACCGTCGGCTGTAGTATCGGCTATAATGATATAAATATGTCTATACAATCTTAGTAATAAGTAGCTTTTATAAAATAGTTTTAAATGAGAAATAAATTTACATGATAAAATATTTGCCATTTAGGGATTCGAAGCCACACTCTCTTAAATCGTAAAATACAAGTAACCTAACATCAACAACGTAACATAAATAAATGAATCTATTTATAAAGCCAACATTCTACTATAAAAAATTACAGTCGAATTGAGAGCCTCCCCCTGTTTTGAACTCGGTTAAAATAGATTATATTCGTTAAAATCTAACACTTCGTCTCTGAATACGTGCCCGAAACGAAATTGTCGAAATCAATGTATAATTCAAACACATTATCTAATCGAACAACATAGCCATTGCAATGTGCAATTAAAAAAAAATTTCAACACGTCAATGAATTGCCAAACAAAAGGTAGGTCAGTGTAATTTAAATGCAGCATTCAAATACTGATGTTATATTGAAATCGAGTTTCCGCGTAGGCTGGTTATTGCTTATGTAGGCATAGACTGTAGAGTATAGACTATAGCGTATATTATCTGTGGCATAGATAAGTGTTTCCGTAGACATAATATAATAATATTAACTTACTTTTTCATTGTCATCTTTGTTGCATTAATCGTGCTGCAAATCAGATATTTCAAAAAGTTTCTGATTGTTTGAGTTTTTATAATATTGAAAATAGTTTGTATGGTTCCAGTTGTTCTTAGTTGTAAATGTTTTGTTACTTTCGAGTGACAAACAAACGTACAGCACGTAACATATAAATGTAGGTATATCGTATTATTTATTACAAGCGATCCCCCGGTTTTGCCCGTGTTATTCAAACATTTAATAAATGAGATCTAATTTTAATCTAAGGGATCACGTACATATCCTGAGATTAGCGCGTTTAAACAAACAAATTCTTTAGCTTTATATAATTTGTATGGATAATTACAATAGGTCGAACGGTTTGGCCGAAATGATAAAACTAACTAACAGATGAACAAATAAAAAAACCAATAGATAACAGATAAATCTTCACAAACATGAAACTGACTGAAAATTATCTAATAGTTATTGCGTAACTACTAATAAACTAAATATTTATGGATATCGTTATTAATTAATTTTTCTCAGCGAGCTTATTTATATTATCTAATATTTTTAAAACAACATAACACAAACAATGAAAAGTAAAATCAGTTCTATTTCCACTCCACAGAGCAAACTGTACGAATACAAAGCAATACAACTAGCATTTTAAACTGCGTCAAAGCCGATAAAACCGTTTACTTCAATAGGTCAACAAGTAACTACGCTATTCCGTATGGCTTCCGCGTTTATTCACAAGCGCAGGCTTGACAAAGACAACTAACAAAGGCATAACGCACCGTGTGTAGCTTGCTTAATATCGCTCTATTGTCTCTGGTGTTGTGTTATCTGTGGCGCATTGTTTTAAATAAAGAACAGTTAGGCGAATTCAGCAATTTGAAACAAATGCTACGACTTTTGTTGCGTTTGCAATTTGCGGTGATAGCTGTCACGTTTTTCAACTGACTTCAAAAAGGAGGGGTTATCGTTTCGATTGTAATGTTTTGTGTTTGACACCTCTTAACTTATACTAGGTGAACCGATTTATAATATTGTTGTTTTTTATATGAAAGGCATCAAGCCTCGTTGGTAAACGTTATTTTTTATTTATTGTTAGAGTGGCAACAGAAATACAGAATCTCTGAAAATGTCACATGTCTAACTATCGCAGCTCCTGAGATACTACTTAGTGACAGACGAACGGACAGAGACGGACTAGATCATTCAAAACTTATTGCATATTTTTATCATTCGTGTTGTATAGAAAAAGGCCAAGTAGATTATGATTACAGATATAAAAACAAATGAAACAAAATGTAATAGCGATGATTAAAAAAAAACTCAAGGCAAAGTAGTTTGAAAGATACAAAAACTAGACTTTCAACTAATCAGCTTACTTTTCAACCAATCCCAGTGTATACCTTGACATTTGTCAAGGTTCATCGCACTTTTGACAGCAGTTTCAATTACAGAAACAGATATTCCTTAACAAAATTCTACAAAGATAATCTTTCTTTTACACCTGATTGCAAAAAACAGGTTATCAAATAACGTCACAAGCTAATAGTTAAAACAATTTAAGAATAATAATTTCAGATAACTGTACGTAAACTTACATTATTAAAAAAAATTAAGCGCCAATTGGAATTTCAAAGAAAAAAAAGGAAACGTCAAAATCAAATATACACGTCATAAATATGTCTAGGCTGTATGACTTGAACCTTTTGCCTCTACACTGCCACAATTCTTAAAATATAACAAACAAAAAAATTTATAACTCTTATAAATTCGCGCCAAATATTAAAGATTATATCAAAATAATGAAACTTTCACCTGTTCACTAGACGTAATAGAAATTAACCGCAAAAATAAGATAAATATTATAAACCATGGCTTTCGCAATAATTCTGTTAGAAATCGAGTAATAACATTTTAGCTTTCTTTTATTCAACCATAATGTTCACTTTTAGACTAGGAGAATCCCGCAAATGTGTTTACTTGTAACGAATTTTTTAATGCAAAAGCAGCTAAATTTTTCCTTACAATATCCGCTTAAATTTTTATAAACTGTCAATTGTATCTGAGCTTAACGGAAATAAATAAAGAAATTTTTTTTTTTTTGTATTCAGTAAATTCCGACATTTACATACAGATAAATCTATACGTAGTCACGTGAAAAGCTAGTGTAAAATAAATACAAAAGCTAGATAATAACTGGTATATTCATTAAGACTTCAGAGAATAATGTTGACGGTATATATGATGTCATCCATTGAGGTAGGTATAAGAGTGCATCTCAAACAATGTTGAGACAAATATTTTTAAACATACAATAGTCGATATTTTAAATATACTTCGTGTCCGATCTGTGCATTAAAATTCGAAGATTTATTCAATTAGACTTCTGGACATTGGCGCAGTCCCTCTGTTGGGTAAAGCCATTATCAAAGAGAAGACTTAAGAAGTCTTCTCTTATTTGAGACTTCTTAGAAGCACTTTTGAATCGTCATAGTTTTTATATTACAGTTATCGTAAAAGTAGTTTGTACAGAGAAGAGCCGGTATAAAAAAACCTGGTTTTCCCGGGATAAAAGCAAAAGAAAATATAGCCCATGACACTGACATGAAACGTGGTTTTCTATTGGGAACAGATGTTTTTTTAATTTCGTTAGATCCACAGATAACATAACATACGTTGACAACTCACAAATTTACAACCTTAACTTCTTTAAAATTTATACTAACATTAGAAAGCTGAAAAGTTTGTTTGTATGAACGCACCAACCTCAGGAACTACTGGTCCAATTTGAAAAATTCTTTCAATGCTAGATAGCCTATTTATTGAGGAAGGCTATAGACTATATATATACCACGGGCGAAGCCGGGGCGGACCGCTATTAATAGATATAAATTACCTTTAATAAGGATAAAAGGATGTAACTGAAAGGAGATAAAATTAATTTATTGAGCATCCGAATTCGTTTCGTTTCGAATATTGAACGTGATGTAGGATAATACCTATTTAAAATCAAACTTATCACTTTTAGTCGATTTGATTTGATGTTTGTCCGTCAATCACGCTGAAACTACTGAAAGGATTTTGATGGTATTTGGTATACAGAAGGGGTATGAGCTGACTTGGGTGATAGGATACTTTTAATCCTGATTAAATACTCCCTTGCTATATAACAGGAATCTAGATATACGAGCGGAGCCGGGACGAGCGTCTAGTGTAGGATAAACATACCATTTGCAGAAGCCAATTACATAACAGACTGTATTTTATAAACAATAACAATAAACGAATACAATGTCATAATGAAATAAGCGAGCTGTGACATATTCATGATTGACGCACCTTAATTATAAATCCTATCCTACTAATATTAATATTATTTAATATTATAAATGCGAAAGTTTGTAAGCAGTGGTGGCTTAGTGGTGAGAACCTCGGACTCGATAAGTCGGGGGTTCGAGACCGGGCGAGCGTGCAGGAAATATATTGATTTTTCAATTTATCTGCGCATGTGGATAACATCACCACTGCTTAAACGGTGAAGGAAAACATCGTGAGGAAACCGGCATGTCCAAGAATTAAAAGTTCGACGACATATGACATCTGCCAACCCGCACTTGGTCAGCGTGGTGGATTATGGCCTGAACCCTCATAGGAGGCCTGTGTCCCAGCAGTGGGAACATATACGGGCTGATGATGAACTTTGTATCCCGATATTCCTACGGGATACGAACTTACGCGGGTGAAACCGCGGGGCGCAGCTACTTATAAATAACTGTATAAAATTTGAAAAGAGTTACATCACATAAGGAGCGAAATCCTTAAAATGTCAACATGTGACAATAAAGGGGTCAGAAAAACCTAAAATTATCTATGGTCCCTAATGTATAGCAATGATATGATGACTGTTTCATTATATTTATACAGAGAATCAACAAGACCTGTGCTCACAGTTTAAAAAAAACTAAAAATACTGACTTACTATAACCGGTCATTTAGAAACCAAATAGATGTACAATTTACAACAATTTTCACATTCAAAGAGCGAGGCAGACCATTCTAAATACGTATATTTATCTATGTTGAGTCTATACTATTAATTTCCTTGTAGCTTCGGAGTTCTACGTACCTAATATGACTAAGATGTGACTAGTTCTTGTCGCAGGAACGCAGGTCGTCGTGCAGCTTTATATCAATTGATGGAATCGTATAATAACAATTTTGAAGATTTAGATATTTTCTTATTGTCATATGAAACATACAAAAAAAAACTGTTATAAATGCCGTTCTACAGAATTCCAAACTTTTCTTTTCTTATGTTATCTTAATTATTGTTTTAATATGCAAGCGTGTCATGTAACTTAAAACCGACACCATTTCAATATTTTTCGTATATATGTGTGGATAATATCGTGGGTTATACATTTATGAATTTTATTGTTTGTGTCCTTTGTTTATTCCAAATAAAAAATGAATATAGCACACACACATACACACAAATAATGTGTCAATCTATTGATAAAAGAATGTTCAAAATTGGCCCAATAAATCTAGAGATTACGTTTCAACCTCAAAATATTAACTCTCTATAGTCTACTATATTCGGGGGAGAAAATTGAAAATTGTCTTTATGGTATGAGTTTTTTTTTAATCTCGCTACTATGTAAGAAGTTATGCGTGGTCATACATGAAAAATATATATACGTCTATTTGGAAACCTTCTCCGTATTTATTTAATTTCAAAAGTAAGTCAAATCATCACTTTCTTATTCTTTTATTAGTTTCATATGTTCGCATGTTTATTTGTATATAATCGATTCCTTTAGACTCGACTAGCTGCTCCCCGCGGTTTCACCCGCGTAAGCCCGTATCCCGTAGGAAAATCGGGATAAAAGGTTGCCTATATGTTATTCCAGTTGTCCAGCTGTCTACTTATCAAATTTCATTGCAATCGGTTCAGTAGTTTTTGCGTGAAAGAGTAACAAACACACACGCATCCTTACAAACTTTTCGTTTATAATATTAGTAGAATTTTGACCCACTTTAAACAGACAGATTTAATTAAAACTTTCCGCACTTATCAAGGATCGGTGACAATACAATAATTTCATGAGTTTATCTTATTATCCTGATTAGTATCGACAGGATTTAATCATTTCCTTACCCATACTCTGCATAAGAGCAAATGAGACAAATTAGTTGATTCTATCAATAAATCGGGATTTTTGTTAGGTTTTTAAAGTATTTTTATTATAATCAGTACACTCAGACACACAACCCACTAATGACTAACGACTAGCCCAATTACACAAGGTCAATAAATAGCAAGGAACACTTTCTAACAACTGAGTAATTTCACCAGCACGCCAATGAAAGCGAAGTCATGTAATTGCGTAGTATTAATAACGAAGCGGGTGTCGCATATCGCAATTTCCTTCGCCTCGAATGACGGATGGGAAATGGGATTGATATCTACCAATATGTGGTTGTAGCGACGCATTTCTCTGAATCGCGCTAGTGAAATTTTTCCGCGACTGCATATAACCACTGGCGGTCCGATCGGGTTTGGTCGTGCCTCTTTCGTAGCCTATGTACTAATGCAGACTACAATCTATCTCTGTATCAAAAAAAGACTGATAGAATGAGTTGTTTTCTCGTGAAAGAGTAACAAACATACAACCATACTATCAAACTTTAGCGTTTATGATATTAGTAGTTAGTAGGATAGCACTCAGGGACCAATCCAACAACCCATCAATTCATGTACAAATCCAACGGTGAAATTTCAAATACGTAGTTCTTGGTTTTAGCGCATTCAAACGAACAAACAGCTAAAAAGCATCGTTTAATTAACTGTCAGAATGATATTTAAGCTAATAGTATAAAAAGAAAACATTTTTCACACAGAAACTACTGGACCGATTTCAAAAATTCTTTCAACATTTGAAAGCTATATCACTGAATGACATAAGTCATAATACTTGATTGTTAATTTTTTTTTTTTTGCAAAAAAGAAAAATTACTAATCATCTGTAAAAATAATTAATACAAAAATAAATTCAACAGAGACAAAGTCACAGGCTGTACCTAGCTTTTTAACTACATACTAACAAAAGGCTGAAACGGCATTTAATAACTATGTCTAGGTTATACATAATTCGCAGTTCGCAAACAAAAATAAGCACCTACATAATAATTGTTCTAAATCACAAAGCGATTTGAACTTTAACACTACCAATTTACGGTGCGATGTTGTTTGGCATCTGTGTAACACGTTTAATTCAAAACTAAATATTTTGGATGATAATTTTATGTCATAGAGTACTTAACGAAATAGATGCGTCATTACCAATATTTTGTTAACGATATAATACGTAAGTGGATTTTGAAAATGTGGTAAAAAAATGTCCAATTAAACCTTTGTTGTCAAAATCATTTCAGTCTATCTATAGGTTAAGAGTTTGTTTGTTTGAACGTGCTATCTCTGGAATACTTGACAAATTTTTTTATGTCATAGCGGGCGCCTGAGCTGGTGGTTCGCCTGATGGTAAGCGATCACCTCCCATGAACATTCGCAGACGCTCAGACCTCTGCGAATGCGCTGCCCTTACTTATTTTTTAAAAACCTGGTTGTTTCACAAACAAAACCATGAAACAATGTCGTATAATTACTGGTATTTCGAATATAAACCGATTATTATATTCTTATCATTCTGCATGTATAGGCCACTATTATATTTAACTATATATAAATATTGCTATCTCATATCCGGTAACACAGATCTCTAGTCTATTGTCTTTTATGATGTTTAAAATTATTATTTATTTATGTACTCATTACCTGCATGAAATATTAAATGTTTATCAGGCGGCGTTTATAAAAAAAATATTATTAAAAAAGTGTTCTAAATGATTATGTGTTCCAAATTCAAACATGTCAGAAACAAAAAAAATATGATGAAAATTCGTGGCTATTTAGGTAATCTTATTCTAAATTATTTTACACTCGAAAATTTTCATTTTTATATCGTTCGTCAACAAAAACATAATAAATCACTGAATTTTCCACAGGTAATAATTTACGGTTTACGCGCATTATCTTTTTACAAACGTCATTACTTGCAGGCTATATATTTTTTTGCCACAGACAATACACATTAGCTGATATTGTGCACAGATAAAAAACTTAAGAAAATTTCCTTATAACCTTCTTGGAATCGTGATCCTTGTTACATAACTTTATCTATCTTGTCTTTAAACGGAGTCACGTTTTGAGGTCCGTAATAAATACGTATCTATTAATATAAGTATTAAGTAAGATATATTATAATGTTGTTTATGGGCAAATATTACGTACGCAGTGTTCTTTGTCTGATGGCAAGCGCAACCACTACCCATGAATATTTTCAGAGGCCTAAGGTCAATTGCAGAGGCTCTCTGCAAATAGATTGCCGACTTTACAGGATGTGGGATAAATAAAGGATCCATAAGGACATGTATATATTGGACACAAAAAGCACGGCTGTCAATTAGTATTTAGGTATTAAACATATTTTATCGGATCTTTTGAAGTAATAATATACTTAATTTTTTGTCATTGTTACTCTATATTAGTTGTTATTACGAAACGATTATCAACATAGCTTAGCAATTTTACCTCAAATTATGAGATTCCGTGTAATTTAATATACAATTGCCAAGCCTTAATCTTCATACCAAAAACAACAGCAAATGTCATTCATTTCAAAATGGTGTTTCGCGCCGAAATGGCACCAGAGGTTTGAGGTTAAAAGTGAAAGATATACGTCTCCCCATTGTTATTTTGTTCACAGGATTATTGTTAATTATGTTAAAAGCTATTCTTTCTCATTTTTATTACAGTGGAACCCTATTCGTTATAATAATATTTTTTTAACAATATATTTAAAAAATCAGGCTTTACGTCAAAAAATCATAACGTGATCATAATATATAATTTTTCTAGACATAAATTCAAATTAATTCAATCAAGAAACATCTTACATGAAAAATGTTATTAATTAACGTACAATTTGAAAAATGCCATAACTGTCTCGCCACGTTAGTGCATCAACTATTTATTTTTTATCAAAGTAAATGTTACCAGCTATTAAAATTCTGCGCAAATTGCTTTCCCACGTCCCACACTAACGACAATAGCGCTTTATTCACACGAGATGTATTTTTTGACGCCTGGCAACAATACCATACTTTGTGTGATATAATCAAAGGTTTCTGCAAACAGATAATATTGCTAGTTGTTTGTTGCCTACGATTTCTTTTTTAATTATGTCTAATAATTTCAACTGCCAGTAAAATAATTTCATCGTTACCTACATAAGTCATTTTGTAACAAATTGTAATAAACTTCCTCACAATAGTAATAAATAAAGGTAACAATAAAACTTACATTTTAAAAAATATTTAGTGGACAAAACCATTCAATGACATATTTATAAGGTTATTTTTAAAAGTTTTCTTGTTATTATTTTTTTTTGTAATGACAACCCTAATCTAAACTTAGAACTTCTCACATTATCTGTGTCGCAATCGAGGCCAAGTATTGTTCAAACATTTGAACCAATTTGAACCAATCGTTCAAAGTTCAAATGGGCTGGCTAGGACATCATAATATAAGGTCGCGTACCATTAGTGTTACTCGTAAGCTGTTTATTTGTATGATTTAATATAATGTGTTGAAATTAAACCTATATAATGTCTTTTTAACAAAACAAATGCCATCCTAACACTAATTTCGTTACACACTAAGAAAGAGATGAAACATATTTATTTTAAGTAGATACTTTTATGTGTGTAAAGAATTATAATTTTCGTAAACCTACAGAATTTTCAGTGTTGTATTCCATGTGTAAATTCCGTTACAAATAAGGAAATCCCGTGTGGTATTATTTCGTAGAATTTATGTACAATAACAGCATAAACAATGATAAAAAAGTATTTAAAATTTGGTAAAAACCCGTAAAAACTCTGCAATAAAGATAGCTTTAAACTTAAATTAGGTGCTCTTGTACTGAACTTATGTAAAGTTTAGTCAGACAGCGTGGTGAAAGGGAAACTATACAATGGAAATATCGTTTGCATGAATCACTATGCCGCATTTCGAAGGCAATCTAAACAGGTAACATTGTACGAGACAAAAGGACTGTTACGGAAAATCGTTCTTAATTTGAAATATGCATTACAGCAGTGTAGTATTATGTTATCTGTGCTACGACTAACTCATTATTGAGTCTGTGCCCTATACAAATGACATTAAAAAAATAAGCTATAAGCTTGACACTGGCAAATAATTGAAACTTATTGCCATAATGGAAGAGGAATAAAAATGAGCTGTCAAACCTTATTATTATACCATAGACAATATGAACTTTATATTTAATGTTTGTTGAATGTTAGTATATGCATATATGTGTAGAATTAATAGACAGATAGCCTTCAAACAATGATTGTAGCTTACTTAAAGTAATAAAACGATGTGTCTTATGAATATCTGGTTTATTAATACCTAAACTAATAAACAGATGAATTACTCATCTTTTTTCATAAGAAAACATACGTATATAGTCTTAAATACTTTTTAAATAGCGTCATTATGATAAAATGTTTGAAGATAAAACAAAGCTTGTATTCAATGTTGCCTAATGTCTACATATAAATCAGAGACAATTATAGAACTTCATACGAAATAATTATTAAATTAAAAAATACATAAGCGAAAACATTTGAAATTTGTGTCCGAATAAAATATAGCAATTGGTTTGTTTTTTTATTGATTATAAAATTGTTTTCTTCAATATTATAAATGCGAAAGTTTGTAAGGATGTGTGTGTGTTTGTTGCTCTTTCACGCAAAAACTACTGAACCGATTGCAATGAAATTTGGTACGTAGACAGCTGGGCAACTGAAGTAGAAGATAGGCAACTTTCTATCCCGATATTCCTACGGGATACGGACTTACGCGGGTGACACCACGGGGGGCAGCTAGTTTGACATATTTTATTATTCACTAGCGGTCCACCCCGGCTTCGCCCATGGTATATATACAGCCTATAGCCTTCCTCAATAAATAGGCTATCTTACACTGAAAGAATTTTCCAAATCGGACCAGTATTTATTAGATATTACCAGTTTAGTGCGTTCAAACAAACAAACTCTTCAGCTTTATAATATTAGTATAGATAAGTAACAAATTACAGATACATTACAGGGTAATCTCCCCCGCCAGAAGTCTTAAAATATTTTATCATTTGTAGTTTTAAGTTAAGTTTCATGAAAAACGCAAATATTTACTACAAAAAAAAAAACGGTTAATGTTCCTGTTACTTCAAAATGGGACCAAAAGACAACAATTTTCTATTAAAATCGCGCCAAAACCCACGCAGGTATCAAGTGACAAACACAAAAAGTCGAATGAGAAATACCATCGTTTTTTTAGGAACGTTGGTTAATCAAATCTATGCTCTGTTTAATTAATTTATAAATATAATACGTACTTTATATGTTTATTTAAATATTACAGATAAAGTAAAATCTCTGTATACTTTAACATCATGGTGCCTAGACGTAACTAGCGAAACTGGTTTCAAAGAAAGTGATGTCATGAAACCATGTCAATATCGATAAATTGCATCATTTTTAATGAATATTACTTTGTACAATTAGAAAAAGTTTTTATGCAACTCATTTACTAGTATTACTTATATACAGAAATATACAATTACAATATATTTATAAATATGTTATTGGTACGTACAATAGTAATAATGTTATGCTCTAATATTGTAGGAAAGATATGGACCTATTTGAAACCCGTTTATCATTTCGGTCACCTAAAGTATAATAGTATAATAGGTATTAAGTTATTTCTGGTTTAACTATTTTCTTTTATATTTGAACGTAGGGAAGACCACATAGTATTTCATAAATCGTACATTTATAAATGGACGATAAGATAATAAAAAATTATAAGATGCAATATAAGCATGTTTATATTAAATTAAAAGTATTAAATTGTATATGTATTATAATTGAATGTTTATGCACTTTTGATATTTTATGCAAATTAGAAACGTAATAATTTCTGAAAAGCTTTCAAAATGTATTATCATAATGTGTAATATAAAAAATAAGAAAGTTTATAGCGTGAGTCTTTATGCAAATTAAGTAATTTCGAAATCATGAAGAGTATATATAAAAAAATTACGTATGGTTTTATATTGTAGGTACTAACCTAATAGACATGTTCTGTATAAAAATAATTGTCACGTCTATCATATTTTTAAAGTTAATTATTAGAAAGTGCTTGTTCGAATTGAAATTATTTTTGTATTGTGTGAACCCGGTAGCGAAAAAGGCTGCACTCTATGTAACATTACGTTACGATTATTGAGAGATTTAAGAAAATTTAAAAATACAGTTATAGATTAAGCTGCGTGGATCAGCTACGTAGAGATACAGTACTGTACAGATGCGTTTTTGTTTTATTCTCAATACAATAAGTCTATAAATACATATATGAGTGAGCAGACCTCACCAGTTGTTGTAGATGTTTTCGTTGAACGTGTTTTATGCGTAGTATGTTTAATTAACCAATTTATACGCCACGTGTCTAAGAAATTATTTTACTAATTGTACAGTAATATTTACTTAATAGATTTTACTTTTAATAGATGTTTATATTAAACGTCTTAACGAAATCTTTACATCAAGGTTAATACAATAAGAGATTATAATTAACTTTGTTAAAAATTTGTAAGTTTGCTTTATAAACTACTACTTTAGAAATTTGATTCGACATTTCATACGTACATTATTTCAAAACCGAGGTAAGAGGCCAAGTCAAATAAGTAGTCTTTAATAAATTCGGCTTCAAATCACAATATGAAAATAACCTTGATCGCACATCGTTTACGAGATTTCAAATAACTGTTCATCCTTTACATTATAAGCTGTAAATCAGCGAGGTCATTCACATAAAGATCATGCCTTGAATAACATTTGTTGGTTTTTAAATCACCGTCTTAACCGCTTATCACTAGTTTGGACATGTCAAAGGATAACTCGGAAACCAATGGGTGGACGAGCTAACATAATGCGCGGACGCAGGTGAATTTAAAAATATCGACATTCGATAAAATCTCTTATTCTAATAGAACTATTTTTTATGTGTTGATATACTTATGATCGTTGTTTTATTACAATGAATATTAACTATGTTATATAGGAAAAAGTATTGTTAATAACAATACTGGAAGAAAGCGTGATTTTACAACGCGTGAATAACTTATATAAATCTGTTATAACTTCATGAAATAATAAAGTAAACGCTTAGTTAAATAACGCCCTCTCATGTCACAAATACATATGACAATTCATTGAACTTTATAAATATGAACATAGTTTTTGTTCAACAAACCAGAACTTTCTAGAAAGAGAATATAGGACAACCAATAGTTACTTTGTATGCTTGGACAATGTGAAGATAGAATAATCTCATGTTCACTGAGTTACGCTTAACATTGACAGGTGTAAGACAAGTCATCTTCACGGTCCACGGACCCGAGTCACTCCATATTCACATCCGACTACAGGACTGGAAAATACCCACAATGTAATTATATACATTTACGTAATCATTAAATTGCTAATAATCTTATTGCGAACTTATTTTTTCCCAAAAATCTTACTCGAATTTTAGGATATTATCTGAGCTTTATTAGACTCTAGTCGAAAGTGTATTTTAAAATCATATTCTAGATATTGAATTACAGGATATGACTAGAATACTGTAATTTCTAATCTTATTCTCATATCAAACTTCCTGCATCGAAATCGTGTTTCGCAACACGAAATTGCTCGTAATATATTATCGCTTTAATTGAATCGACATGTTGTAGTTACAGTTTTTCAATAAATATAGATTAATACACGAAGCATTAAGCTCGAAATTTTATAAACATTAATTAGATTATAGTTACACTTCTTTGTTATAAACTTCAATTCAAAAAACCAATAACTCTTTAAAAATAATAAACATCAACAATCGTGTCACATGTTATAAAATTATTTAATCAAAAATTCATAATTCCCTTATATCGATAAGTGAACTAAAAATGTCACAAAGCATCGACATCACGACACAGCCCTACAGTCGAGTGAATGAACGAGCATGCATCAGTGTGCTTACCGCCGCCGTATCAGCCCGTACTTAGTACGGAACTGGGCGCGCTCCGATCAACAAACGACGTAACTCGCACGCGACACACTCGATTATATAACCTGTTCTAAAGTGGTAAGGTCATATTTGCAATACACGATGGTCGCGGATGAACTGCGCTCAGAAATAGTGCAAAGGTAAGCTTCGTTTGCTTTATGTTACCCTGGTACATTCCTGTTATTTCGTTTGATGACAATGACGCCATTTTTATTTATAAACTACCTTAAGCGCGTGGCATCACTCGCGTCGTTTAAAGCTATAATAGCACGTGTTAGCAGCCAGACTGTTATTTATCTCTGTGCTAAATCTCATCCAGATGCAATCAGCAGTTTTTGCAATCACGAAAAACTAAAATTCAGTCTGGCTAATTAGTAATCGTTAGGGCAAATGATGTTGATCTTTAAGTGATATAATATTGTATTAATTGGTTATTCAATGATTCTCTATATGAAAACAATAATTTAATTTACTTAGATTCTACGTAATGCCTTTAAATTATATTAAAATTACAAATTAATTTTCTGAGATTAAAAAAATTTGCAACTACCCTCATAATTGCAACTTAAAGCGTAAAACGTAGAACCTACGTATATCTTAGAATGAACGTTAAATTGATATTAGGTTAAGTTTAAAACTATTGCATAAAATTAAAATACTAGCTTTCGCTCGCGGCTTCATCCGTGTAGACAATATTCAAACCAACTATATCCAAACAAAAATTTTATCATAAAACCTCCCCGCTACGACGAGAAAGAGGGACAAACAAACAGACACGCTTACGCATACATAACGATACTAGCTGCGCCCCGCAGTTTCACCCGCGTGAGTCCGTATCCCGTATCAATATCGGGATAAAAAGTTGCCTATATTTTCTTGTTTGATTTTACGCGACTATTATACATTGAGAAATTAAAAACTTTTTAATGGATTTTAAACGCGATTTATTCATTATATTATTAACCCGACGTTCCGAACACTTTACAGCGAGCGTGGTCACGGGGAGACTAGTTTTTAATTTCTAAAAGTTGCCTATATGTTATTCCAGTTGTCCAGCTGTCTACGTACCAAACTTCATTGCAATCGGTTCAGTAGATTTTATATGAAAGAGTACACACACACATCCTTATAAACTTATGCATTTATAATATTAGTAGGATTAAAGGATACACAAGGAAATTTATCGACACTCGGTAATATTGTTCCATTGACATATTTTAATCTCAAATTTATTTGTAAATGATTTATAATTAGTCATTTCCTTTTCATCGTTTGATAAATATTTATTTTCATTCTGTCCATGATGGCGTCAAGGCAATCTGTCAATATGTCATTGACGCAAAAACCATAGACTATACAGAAAAAAAAAATGTTTATAAACATTAGCGGCTCGGTGTTGCGACCTTGAATTTGATTTACTGCAGGAGAATTATATCCACTGATTGTCATTCGACCGTATCTGTATTTGGTCACATTATCCTCTCGTTTTCCGGACATTTGTAGGTGAGGGCATTGTATAAATATGATTAATGGGTATGTAGCGAGAAACCGGTATCATTGGGAATCAGAAATAACTACTAACATCGATTTATTCTCGGAAGTAGCAATTAAGGTCGTCGTCGTAAGATCGTTTTTTCGACAGTTTTTAAGAGCAGTTAAAATGACAAACGGGCATATTTATACAATCAACTTGATGGTCTCCAATCGACGGTCTCGGCTGCTAAAGTCACACAGGTCCACATGCATATGTGGCCCTGTGTGACCAGTTATGTTGTTTAAAGAATAATTTACAAAAATTCTCAAAGATTGCCTATTTATTAGCATGGTTTTCATCGTTAAAGGAAATGGTTAGAGGTTGGTATCTTTGTGATATTAATCTATCGTATAATATATTGGTACCAGCGTGTTCCTTACAACTTTCAAATAAATAATAAAATACTATTACATTCTTCTTTTTCGTTACTGCAGCAGATCATATACTGTAAACTTCAAAGCATTATATAAAACTAGCTGCGCCCCGCGGTTTCACCCGCGTAAAAACAATATCACGTAGGAATATCGGGATACAAAGTTGCCTATATGTTATTCCAGTTGTCCAGCTGTCTACGTACCAAATTTCATTGTAATCGTAGTAGTTCGTTCAGTAGTTTTTACGTGAAACAGCAACAAACGCACACACATCCTTACAAATTTTCGCATTTATAATATTAGTAGGACAGAAGGAGATTAATAGGAGTAGGAAGGAGGATAGTAGGATTGAGGCATATTTTTAGCTAAAGTAGTCACCTGAAATAATGCCACGAAGGTAGATCCATCAAAGGTACGCTCTACCGTAAAAGATCGCCTTGTATATAAACTTTTTGCAAAAAAACAATAATACAGGGCGTAAATAAAAAAAAAAACATAAATAATAGATAACTACAAGTTTACGGTCACTGATCCTTTATAGTATCAACTACATGCCTTGTTAATCGCCCATTAGAGTGATCTTCGTGCATTACATATTCATTACTTAGGTACTGTTTGTTGCCCGTATCTTCGTGTGCTTAATCAAATTTAAATAATTCCAAAAATCTAGGAATTGCAATACTTTTTCTTTTCTATACTAAATACAACCACTAATTCATAGTAAAAATTTGTAAACATTTGACTTTTCAATGAAATTTTCATATCTCTCGAGGATTTTATTATAAAAAAACTAGGTTTTGCCCGCGGATTCGCCCGCGTTAAATTCGGAGATGTTTAATAGATGTTATCCTATCCTACTAATATTATAAATGCGGAAGTTTGTAAGGATGCGTGTGTGTTTGTTGCTTTTTCACGCCAAGTCTACTGAACCGATTGCAAGGAAATTTGGTACGCAGACAGCTGGACAACTGGAATAACATATAGGCAACTTTTTATCCCGATATTCCTACGGGATACGGACTCAGGCGGGTAAAACCGCGGGGTGCAGCTAGTTATACATATAAACTTTCCTCTTGAATCACTCTATTAAAAAAATCCTTACTTAGGGGCAGAGAAAGCGACTTTGTTTTATACTATGTACTAATTTTTGTTTTGAGATTAAATATAAATTAATTATTTAAAAGAGGTACTTATACTAAATAAGATTTAATTTAAACTAATTACACTAGTTTGTTCATTGAGGAAAACGTAACTATAGCTGACAGTAAAGGCAAAAAAACCCCTCCAATAAAGAAATACCCATCTCAATATTTTCCTCATTACCCTTGGGAAAATGTTATTCTGGCAACCCTTGGTAGTTCTGTGAGGAATGGAAATAAATTATATTTAATCATAAACGTTTTATACAACGATAATTGTTTATATAATAACCGCGTACCATATCACTTCCTTTGTAAATAATAATAATTTATTACGCGGATTCTTCACAGAAAAGTATTTGTTAAGAAATATGCCGTGATTTATTTATGATTCCATTGTATCAAACATAAACAAACTTAAATGGCAATTACGATTATGTGTAATTAATGGAGTCAGATTGTAATACGAATATTAGTGTTTAATTAAACGTAAACGACTGCGTCTATATTTAAATTACAATATATAATCATAATTCTTCCGAAAATAAATAATAAAATAATAAAATATAATAGTTTAAAAAAACTATAAAACACGCTTTAACAAAAATCATATTTTGCAAATTGAAAACTGGAATAATTTTATCAAATTAGTGTATTGTCATCGGTCCTCAATAAATCTACAAAGTTTGAACGAAATCTGGCCGTTTAAAGTGGGTCAAAATCGCGCCCAAAGAAGTCAGTTACAAACAAACAAACATACAAACAAACAAACATACAAACAAACAAACATACAAACAAACAAACATACAGGTGAAGCTAATAAAAAGCGTGTAATAATGAAAATTATACAACTCAAATGGACATGAGATATTTTTTTAAACAAGGCGTAAAGTGAGTAGTAGTAGTAGTAGTAGTAATGATTACTAGTCACTTTTCGTTTAATATGTACTAGCTGCGCCCCGCGGTCGATATCCCGTAGGAATATCGGGATAAAAAGTTACCTATATGTTATTCCAGTTGTCCAGCTATTTACGTACCAAATTTCATTGCAATCGGTTCAGTAGTTTTTGTGTGAAAGAGCAACAAACACACACACATCCTTACAAACTTTCGCATTTATAATAACAGTAGGATATAGCTATTTACTTATTATGTAATGACATTAGATATTTTAAACTGTTCTTCTTTTTCTTTGTGGCTATGACCCTTCTATTTCGAAATTTAAAAATGTGCTATTTAGCGCCACAATTTTTTTTCTGTCCCTATGGTCCCTACGACCTGGTGTCGTATCTCATAAAGCGTGATACTTGAAGACAGTTGAAAGTTTCAGAGATTTCTGTTGCCCAGATAAAAAAACAAATAAAATAGTAGTTAAGCGATGGTTGTCACGGTCATAAATTGGAGGGGAGACCAATTTTTTTGCATGTTTTTCTTTAGCTGTTTGTACGAAACCCTTAGTAGCGCAATTGGGCCAGCTCGCACCGGGGAAGTACCACACCCCCACAGAAGACCGGCATGAAATAGCATTCTGCTATGTTTCGTTTGGCGAGTGGGGGAGCCGGAGGCCCATTTCCTTTTCCTTACCCTCCCCAGTCCTTTCCTTTATTCCTCTCGCTAATCCTCTCTTAATCCCTTCCCAAAAAGTCGGCAATCCATTTGTAGAGGCGTAAGGTCTGCAATGGCCCTTATGCCTCTCCAAATGTTCATGGGCGGTGGTAGCGCTTACCATCAGGCGACCCACCAGCTCCATTGCCGACTGTAACATAAATGTCCCACTCGCACGACCCGTTGCGATATGTTTCAATAATTACAATATATACAGTATATTCTTACTAATTCCATAGAATACCACGTGTCTTCAAATAATGACACGTGGAATCGATTGTGCATAATTAATTTACACTTATTTGATCAACACCAAGATATGCAAACCCATTATTATTAGTTAACATTGTTGGTTGAGAAAATTACTTGTTAATTGTAAAATGTTTAATCTGCGCTATGTCACAGAAAAGGAATTTTATTAATTCTTTTTTATTTGCAACTGGACGGGTCCATGGGGACATCCAGTTTTCGTAATTGACGATAATAAATAAGAACTTTTTGTCGTTGATTTTTGTTTTTTAATTTTCTTCAGAATAGAGTAAGACTGTCCTGACGATAGGGTAAATCTTATTTAAAAAACTAGGTATATATCTATTTTTATTTTTCACTAACTGTCGTAAAGGTTTTAAAGTACCGACTGGGCAAAAAAAAACTGGCAACGACGCAATAAAAAAAAGCAATTGTGTTTGTGTGTGTGATTTCATGCGTACGCGATTGCGTCTATGTGTGTGCTGAATTGTGCTAATCCCTTCCTATTTTTTTCAGAATGTCCACCCTGCTCTTCTGGCAGGGCAAGGGGAAGGCGAATGGGGCACCGAACGGGAGGAATTGGATACATGGCCCTGACGCGCTCGTGAAGGGGCACGTCGCGTATTTAGTCAAGGTAGGCTACACACAATTGTACCGACTTCAAAAAAGGAGGAAATTTATCCTATGTTCTTTTTGTGTAATAGAACTGTTAAATCTAAAATTTGTTTACTTGAGCGCGCTCTTCTAAGAAGCTTTTTGATTTTAAATATTGTTTGCCCTGTAGAAAGCTACATTAATCCGGGCTGACATAGCCATAACAGAGTATCAAGAGGTATGTAGTATTATCGCCTTTGTCACTTTTAATCAAATATATAAATCATGTAAGATATCTACAAATATTAAAACATGCGCGCGGCAGCCCTAAATAGAGTCCCGAGCTACTAACAAAATTACGTAAGTAGCTCGGGCTCGTTCCACCCGCGTCTCGGCCTAAACATCCTCGCTGTCTAAACGTCTTTGTTCAACGACTGTATGAATTATTACACTGTGGTCATATTTTATTTTATTCCGTGATAATCCGGGGCGAACGGCGAGTACAAATAATACATAGTGTCAATAATGTTATGGCCTTATGAGGTGAAGGCAAATCTCTGTCCGACAACCTTCATACAAGTTGATTCCGAAAGTCATTGAACGCCTATTCAAGATTATCCGAATGCATCCATTGTTCGATTGATTATTTAAAAACAGAATCAAATTAATTTTTTTTACAAGAAAGGGACGCTCCTGAGACAGATACCACATTAGATGGTAAAATGGGATTAAATGACAACATCCTACTTATTCTATTCTTCCTATCCTATCCCATCCTATCCTACTATATCCTATCCCTCTTCCTACTTTATTATTATCCTACTATCCTATTCCTACTTATATATACCTACTAATCCTATCCTACTATTTTATTTATTTATTTATTTTATACTTTATTGCACACAAACAACAAAAACTACTAATATTATAAATGAGAAAGTTTGTAAGGATGTGTGTGTGTTTGTTGCTCTTTCACGCAAAAACTACTGAACCGATTGTAATGTAATTGGGTACGTAGACATCTGGACAACTGGAGTAACACATAGGTAACAAAATCCCAATCCTCAACAACAACAATCCAAATCCTCAACATACCAAAATCCCGATATTCCTACGGGATACAGACTTACGCGGGTGAAACCGCGGGGCGCAGCTAGTATTTCCTAATCCAATCAATTGCAAAGATTGTTATATCTGAAAGAAAAGAAATGAACTATCTATATGACCATCGTTTTGCGTTTACCTAATATGAAAATACGCCGCAAATATCAAAAAAACTTTGAAGACTATTTAGAAATTAAAAACTTTTTAACGGATTTTTAACGCGATTTATTCATTATATTAATAACTCTTAATTTTACATATTTCTTTATGAACTCTTAATTTTATAATGAATAAATCGCGTTAAAAATCCGTTAAAAAGTTTTTAATTTCTAAATGTATAATACACGCTTAAATCCTTTTTAAACTTGTCAATTTTAATGCGTGTTACAAAACTAATACTCGATTAAATTGAAATAGTATTAGCAATTATTGGAAATCATTAAATTGTGTTCAATAGTACATACCAATTAATTATTTATCAATTAATTTATATTGGAGATTAATTGTTATAATGGTACATGTAATAAAAAATAGGTTATTTATTTCTTTTGTTAGCTATGAATACATATAATATATATAAAAGAGTGATCACTCTATTAAAAGATCCCCATCAAAATCCGTTGCGTAGTTTAAAAGATTTTAAGCATACATAGGGACGTAGGGACAGACAGCGAAAGCGACATTGTTTTATATTATGTACCTAGTAATGCACAATCGATGTTATTTATTTATTTATTCTTCATTGTATTACAAAATATCCTATCCTACTTCCTACTAATCCTACTAATATTATAAATGCGAAAGTTTGTAAGGATGTGTGTGAGTTTGTTGATCTTTCACACAAAAACTACTGAATCGATTGCAATGAAATTTGGTACGTAGACAGCTGGACAACTGGAATAACATATAGGCAACTTTTTATCCCGATATTCCTACGGGATACGGACTTACGCGGATGAAACCGCGGGGCGCAGCTAGTAACATAATAATTGTGACAAAGGATTTTGTATACAATTGGCGACTTTATGGCTATCAGCTATTTCTTCCGGGCAACCGACTCGTAAAAGATAAATACAGAATATAGTCGATAGTGTGGGTCAAAATTGTCCTATATAATCAATAGATATATTCAATTACATAGACACATACTTTATAAATAGAATAACAATTAACATATACTATACATACATATTTATATATGTATGTATAGTATATGTTAATTGTCATCAATTTAAAAAAAAGCCCGCTTTTAAAGGGGAATTTGTAAGAAAAGGATTGATGAAGGAGAGAAGGACTGTGAAGGGTGAGGAAAAGGAAGGCCGTAAATCAAATAAGTAGGGAAAAGATGATGATGACTATAATCATATATCCAGGAATTCATTGCATTGTTTTGATATTTTATATCACTCCGCCCACTTATATGATACAGTTACACGTGTTGCCTATCGATTACTATCTACCCTGCTCTAAATATACATAATGTAATAAAATTCCACTGAACGCATTTCCTTATAAACCATGTGTTTTCGATGTAGGTGTGTTAATTACCTTCAGTGTACGCGTGGCCTTAACGCCACGTGTTGTGTTAGTGTTAGTGAGATGATCCATCAGTAGATGCAGAATTATCACCTGCGCATTCGTAGATAAAAGATTTCTTTAATCGGTTCACGATTGTCGAAATTATGGTCGACTAGCAAACCCGGCGAACTCCGTTTCGCCACCAGATGGTTGTATGTGAAAAATGATTTTCCCGCTTTTCAGTTGAAATTTTTCCTGAATTTTCTATGCTATAAACCTCACGGTGCCCGAGACCTTTCCAACGAATGCAAAACCGTGGAAATCGGTTCCTGCGTTCTGGAGTTATAGCGTCAGGAAGGAAAACCCGACTTATTTTTATATAGTAGATAATCTACACTGATATTATAAAGCTGAAGAGTTTGTTTGTTTGAACGCACTAATCTCAGGAACTACTGGTCCGATTTGAAAAATTGTTTCAGTGTTACATAGCCCATTTATTGAGGAAGGCTATATGTACCACGGGCGGAGCCGGGGCGGACCGCTCGTACATAATATAACCAAATAAAGCAAAGAATATACATACGGACGAAGGAGTACCTTCTCCTTTCCTTTTTGAAACTCCCTTACAATAGCATTGATTGATATGTTCAATCTGGTACATAATCTACAATATTGCAGAGTTTCATCAAAATCGCCTCCGTAATTATAACGTGATTGATTGAGAAATATACCAACATCATAGGGCATAATTTATCCGATTTACATAGCTACAAGAATCAAGTGTGTATTCCACGAACTTCGTTAGTACTGACAATTTGAAGGCATTTTTGAAAGAATAGAAAAATTTCACGTTTATAAAGCTGAAAGCATTTCAATGCTATAAAACTAAAAATTAAATTTGAAAGCAGTTTCGATATATTGTACAAAGATGTATTTGATGACGACACATTTATACTGCCTTGTAAAAAATATCAATAGCGCGATGTAGGATTAGGGTCGCGAACGCACTCACAGGTAACCTAGATACATTACGTAATGTAAACATTGCATGTTAAGATACATTTAGTGCAATGACCATGACATCGTACGGAATATAGTCGAATAAGTGTATACTATTATTGTTCTGAACTACTAGCTCTGCCCTGCGGCTCCACCCGCGAACAGAAATCTCAACTTGAGATTTCCATCTCAAACATTTATTTATTCAATAAGAGTTTTTCTAGATACACTTTTGGGTTATCACAAGACAGTTTTAACATTTACCACCGGTTAGGTGAGCAGATTCTACAGAGAAGAGCCGGCAAGAAACTCTGTATTTACTGTTTTTAAAATCATTATGTAATGTATAGGTCTTTAAGATCAGAAATAGAGCTATACCTCAAAAGTTAAAAAAAAGCTATTAAAAATCGTCCCAAAAATGATATGCTAAAATTATCAAATATTACAATTTCAGTTCCTCGGCTGTACACAAGTTGATCAACCAAAAGGCATCGAAGTAGTGAAAGATGCGATCAAAAAGCTGCAGTTCACACAGCAGCTGAAGAAATCGGAGACGAAGGATGCTGCTAAATGCAAGAAAGTCGAAATCACCGTGTCCGTTGATGGTGTGGCTATACAGGTAAAACAATCGTTCAATCGTTCATTCATTCATTCATTCGTCATACATTTGGAACATGCAACAATTATATATATTCTTTGCTTGTTTATGCCTTTGTCTGAATGTTTGTAACAAATACTTTATCATAATCTAGTATAGTTATGAAAAATGTTTCCATTTTCCAAAGATATCACATAATCCTTCAATGTTTAGAAGCGATTTAAAGCATGCAGATCATTCATCATTAAACTGATTTTTATAAGTATTTTCTTAAGTTTGTTTTTTATTGCCAACTCTATAGCTATACCACAGATAACATAATACTATACTATTATGCTATACGTAGTTAGTCTGATTTAGTTCTTAAAAAGCAAAAAAATATTAGGCACAATAGAACCTCCTTTCCGCAACTAAACTAAACAAAAATCAATTATACCTCCATTCAACAACACATCAAACAATAAAATAAATTTACAATACACTTTCGAAAAGAAACCAACAATGTAATAGGTAACGTTAAACAATTTCTATTCAACGGAGATTTATTTCAATCACGTTCGCGCCATTTTGAGCCCGCAATGGACGCTACGGATTTCACTTTTAACGATTCATTTGGGCCGTTTGGGCTATGTCAATGGCTGAAAGCGAGCGTAGAAATCGCGTAGAAAACCTTACAGATATGGGTGTAGGAATATATTCGTAGGTAATAACGAAATTAAAATAGATATTGCTGAGTGTAAAATCTAATACGATTTATGCTGATTGCTGACCAATATTAGTTCATTTGTAGTGTATATTGATAGGGGCAGAGGCGGATTATTACAAATTAGGTGTAATTCGTTTGATATTCTCGTTGTTTAAAAGAAGAATGGAGTACTGGAGGCGTTAGATCAAAATAATTTGTGAAGTTTATAAATCAACTAGCTGTGCCCCGAGGTTTCACCCGCGTAAGTCCGTATCCCGTAGGAATATCGGGATAAAAAGTTGCCTATATGTTATTCCAGTTGTCCAGCTGTCTGCGTACCAAATTTCATTGCAATCGGTTCAGTAGTTTTTGCATGAAAGAGACAAAACACACACACATCCTTACACACTTTCGCATTTATAATATTAGTAGGAAGGATGTTCGGAACTGAGGCTTTATCGCTATTTTGCTAGTTTTCATTTTGTTTTGATTAATTGAAATCAATGGACGGTTTAATTTAATATATTTTATTAATATTAAATTGAAATACGGTTAAAGTTGTAAGTAATTAAGTAAAAAAGTATACATTGCTATCTGACAATCATGTTTTATTTTTACAAGCTCAGCAAAGCAAAACAGAGCATACAAATGAAGCTTACGGAGAACATCCAACAATAAATCCGTGTCAGAAACTAAGTCAATATATTACATAAATCGTAACACACGCCGCATCGTAACTGAACCGATGTTACGCAATATTTGGGTGTCGATTAGGAAACTTAACATGCATTGGATAACAGATCGTTATACTTTTATGTATTGGATTTGGTTTATTAAGATTAGACGTTAGTTGAAGGGTTACGATTACACTCAAATGGATGACATTTGACGGTTAATTGTGTGTATGTGTCGTTTTTATCTGATATATTGCATGTTTCTGACGAAAGAATGTTAGAATTTATGCAAATGATTTAAAAAAAAATCTTATTTAAAAAAAAAATTTGCTCGTTTTTTAAATTATATTCTCTTTACAATAACTATATAATATGGTGTTTCATTTAACTAATGCTTTATAATAATTGCTCGCCAATTAAATAATCAAACAATGCAATCTATATTTCTCTCTATTGCATCAGAAATATGTGAAATAACTATAGTATACGTACCTACATTTATAACATAAAATATATAGCTTAATATTAATACTTGAGCATCACAATATATTACTTAGAAGAATCTATTTTGGAATTCATGTTATTGAGCAAATAATTCAATCGTTCATTCATTCTTAAATATACTCGCTCAAATTATTCATATAGCGTTTAACTTACCCAGTAACTATTTTGTAATCTGTGGTATAACTAGATGGTTTTGACTTCTTTACGTAATTTTTTTTTATTATCTAATGAGGTTTAATAACTTTCAGGAGCCGCGGTCAAACAACGTGTTATACCAGTTTCCGTTACACAGGATATCTTATTGTGCTGATGACAAAGGCGCAAAGAAATACTTCTCCTTTATTGCTAAGGGTATGTTTAAAAATTATGTACTATGTAAAACAAGTTAAGCTAAACTATTAAATACCAAAAAAAAATTGTACCGTGGCAACGGGCTTATAGGATGCGTGTTCATGATCAATTTCTTTCAATTCTTAAAAAATAAACATAAGCATTTTAATGCTATGAAACTATAGAGTAGTTATAATTTAATGAATCGTAAAAATTTGGACAAAAAAAAATCATTTATTAAATGATTTATTTGCATATCCACTCCAACCGAAAGATAACCTACGAAAAAATTCCATTACAACCGCCATGCCTTACGTTTTAATTGTTTGTGTTATGTTCAATGGGCAATGTTAAAAGATTAATTACAGTACGTTAATTAGTACATAAGTAACAATAAAAGGACTATAAGACAGTATGTTATACTTGTGAAAGTGAACATTTTAAAAACACCAATTAATATTTCACTTAACGAACCATCACTATATGACTTAATTTTGCATCTATGAAAACTTTTATTAATACTATGCTAATGTCAATTTGACAGGTGGCAGTACTGTCAACGGGGTCAACGGCCACGATAGCGGGAATATGGAGAAACACGAATGTTTTGTTTTTATATCTACGAAGCTAGCGTCAGAGATCACGCTGACCATTGGACAGGCTTTTGATCTCGCTTACAGGTAATATAGTTATTTTTGAAAATAAAGATTCATCATTATCATCAGCCTATATATGTTCCCTCTGCAGAGACTAGGACTTCAGAGGGTTCAGGCCTTAACCACGCTGGCCAAATGCGACTTGGCTTGAATATTCGTTTTTGGAAATGCCGGTGTCCTCACAATGTTTTACTTCACCAATTCGAGCATTGGTGATGTGCATCATGTGCAGATAAATTGAAAAATCTGTTTGTTTCATGCACGCTCGACCGGTCTCGATACCCCGAGCTCTCCCTTTAATTCCGACGTCCTAACTACTGAACCACCACTGCTCAAATGATAGACTCTTGTATTTATTATTTTAATAACTTTCATTCTACAACGATTCGGCGTCATAGCGCGGTATCATATTAGTTTATTTACATTGTATCGTATTTGTATTGTAAAAAAAATAATACTACAAATTTTATCTCGGTTTTTTCCAGACGGTTCCTGAACGATAACGGTAAATACATAGAGCTACAGAAACTAACACTGCAGAACAAGAAACTCGAATTACAAATGAACGCATACAAAAATCGGCTACAGGTAATTTATATATATTGAAAAAGCACATGGAAATTGATCATTTACCATTAGATGACGCGTCTTATTAAGTACATATAATGTGATCAATTTGAATATAAAAGTATTGATCGAAGTTATAATTCTGATAAAGCTGCTGTTTGTATGTTTGCCTTCACGTCTCAACAGAGACATTTGATGGTATGATTTCCGTTTTAAGAGGTATTAAGCTAGAGAATAACATAAGTTATACTAAACCGCGGGGAAACATCTTATTTCCATGGGAATTTTCTTGACGCAAAAAGCTTTATCCATACTAATATTATAATGCCAAATAGTTTATTTGTTTTGTTGAACGCGCTAATCTCGGAAACTATTCGTCCGATTTGAAAAATTATTTCAGTGTTAGATAGCCCATTTATGGAGGATGGCTATAGGCTATATATGTAGTATGTACCACGGGCAAAGACGGAGCGGACCGGTAGTTTTAAATAAAGCTCAACAGATAATTAAACAATAAACAACAAAATTGCAGGAACTCTCTCGGATCACGTACAAGGACGATCTGTCAGCGTATTTGGCGCGAAACAACATTACCGACATCACCGAGTTCAAGCCGCCGCCGGAACTCGAGAAGCAGATCTCCTCTCTCACTCTGGCGAACGGGTTCGCGATGAACGGGAGCAAGACGCCCGATAACGGTGCGTTTGAAATGAATGATTGAAATGAGTGATTGATTATCTGTGACATTTTTTTGACGTCATTTTTTAAATAATTAATTCTAAGCCATTCAACTGACAGAAAAACTAAACGGAACGTATCTAGCATTTGCGAAGCGACCATTATAATTATAGCTTAGTCGATGAAATCAGTTAAATGAAGAAATAGTTTAAGGTTATAATTATGAAAATAAGAATATGATTATGATACAATATTAAAATTCAAATTAAAATATTAATATGGGTGTCGTGAAATATATTCTGAATGCAATGAGACATTATAATTTGCAAATATAATTAGTAATATAATTAAAAATAGAACAGATAATGTTCAATACTCGACTTAAAATTCAATAGAGCTGAACGAATGAATGAGTGAATGAAATATGTAAAATTAATTACACATTTTTGAAATTGAAAAGTAAATTACATTAGTCGACCTAGACCAACAATACATCATCATCATCATCATCATCATCATCATCAACCCATATATGTTCCCACTGCTGGGACGCAGGCTTCCTATGAGAGTTCAGGCCATAATCCACTACCTTGGCCAAGGGCAGATGTCGCATGTCGTCGAACTTTTGATTCTTGTATGTACAACACACTATTACATAATTATAAAAACATTGCGTGTTTTAATGTCATATTACAGGTATGGACGCGATGTCAAACAACTCAACAGATACGTACAATTCGAGTAACGATAACAACTTGCTGCTATCAACGCCTCCGCCCACGCACAATAACAGAACTGGGTATGTATAATTAGCCAATCGACAAAGTGAATATAGTCTCAAAAAATAAAAAAATAAAAAAAAATCTTCGTCTTCAAATACTCAGAACCAGACCAAACCAGTATGTGTCTATGTATTGATTATATAGAACAATTTTGACCCATACTTTTACTGTGTATTTATCCTTTATCCGTCGGTTGCCTGGAAGAAATGGTTTATAGCCATAAGGCCGCCAATTGTATACAAAATCATTTGTCACAATTATTATGATATATTTTGTATTGTTTGTATATACAATAAATAAATGAATAAAATAAATAAACTTAAACGAGACCATACAGAAGGCACGAGTTTTCCAATGTTAAAAGGTAACAAAATAAAAAAAATCTGTCGAATTGATAACCTCCTTTTTTGGAGTCGGTTGAAAAAACACGCTTCATTCATGAAATTATTTGAAATAAATCTGGCCGTTCAAAGCGGATCAAAATAGAGTCTAAAGAAGTCTGTTACGTACATTAATGACAAGTATATTTTTGTGCTGCATACTGATGGTAATTTTAAATAGCTAAAAAGTCTTTAATATTTAATTGGTTGTAAATTTTATACTTAGTTATGTAGTGACCTGAGAGTGAGAGTGTCTGAGAGTGACCGCCTCCTTGGTACAGTGGTTAACGCGTGAGCGTAGAACCGAGAGGTCCTGGCTTCGATTCCCGGTGGGGACGCACAAGAAAAAAAAAATGTCTCGGTCTGGCATGACACAGAAGGCTGATCACCTACTTGTCCATAAAAAAATCGATCAGTGAAACAGATGTATATCATCTGCCCCATAACCCCAGTAGGGGACACGGGACTTCACTTTTATGTAGTGAGAATCTTCAAGCCTAGTGGTTTCTATTTTTATTTTCTTATGTAGGTAATTTATTTTTTAATTATCACAGTAACAGTTTATAATTGTTTTATTATCACAGAAAACTCCTGGGTGACTTGTCTTCGAACAAGAACCCCGCGGTAGGCACCAAACTAGAGGGATTGCTGATGAATTCAGACTCCGATAGCGGTATGTTAATAAATATATACTCCTTTAGAAATTTGAGACTTTTTAACGGATATTAAACGCGATTTATTCGTGGCCGTGTACCGTGACCACGCTCGCTGTAGTCGAAACTAATAAATAATGTAATGAATAAATCGCGTTTAAAATCAGTTAAAAAACTTTTAATTTCTAAATGCGAAAATTCTATATTATATCCCTTTACTATTTTCGAAAAATATCTTGTTCATAAACTTAACTCAATAGCTATCTATTTCATTATCTTTTCTTACTTACTTCCTTTGTATAAATCATGTAATCAGCCGTTTATTTAGATTGATATTATTTATTTTATTAACAGATCAAAAATTCTTAACAATGAAATATCAATGTTATAAAAAATATAAATAAAAAAAAAAAGAAATACAATCAAATGAAAACCATATTATGAACCAAATAATATTCATTGAATTTTTATAGCAGTTTTTTATTATATACACATCTTGTTTCATGTTATTTTGATTATTCTAGAATTCGATCCAAGAGCTTATGAGTCGGAGCCGATGAGCCGCTTCAACTCTTCGGTTGATAGCCCATCGACTCCGGCACCCCCGCTACGTAAGTATATAATTATAATATATAAAGCTATCCTACTATCCTACTTCCTACTAATATTATAAATGCGAAAGTTTGTGTGTGAAATGTGTGTGTGTGTGTTTGTTGCTCTTTAACGCAAAAACTTCTGAACCGATTGCAATAAAATTTATACGTAGACAGTTAGACAACTGGAATAATATATAGGCAATTTTTTATCCCTATATATACATACAGATAGGATACAGACTTACACGGATGAAACTGCGGAGCGCAGCTAGTATACATATAAAAACGTATTATTCTTCCATTAATCGAAAAAATGTTGCATATCAATCGGTACAGCCTTTAATCAACAATCCAAAGACAAGAAGGATAGATAAATAAATAGATATCAAGTCTTTGAACAACTTACTGTACTATTATTAAATAGTGAACTGCAAAACCATTGACAAGTTTTCATTCCTCTTGCCCTCTCTTATAAAGGATCATAAGTATGTTAAGACGAATAAAGCAAATAAATAAAAAGTAAAAATATAATTACGTACATTTGTATTTCCAGTAATATTAGCATTCATAACAATTTATTATAATCCATTTACAACAAAGATATTCCTTCCAGTGGCTCCACCGCCAAAAGCGTCGAAACGTCAAACGCAAACCCAACAACAGACTCAAAGCGTTCCCATGAACGGGAACGATCTGTTTGGTTCAACGCCGTTCTCGATTCCGAACCAAATCCAACCACAAAACCAGTCATTCCCAACAAACCAATCTAATAAACCGAACTATGACATCCGGGACTTTAACCTACAAACGTCGGTCTTCAACTCCAACTCATCGTTCACGAATGGCTTGACTGGATACGATCCGTTTGAGACGCAGAAGGCTGGCAACATTTTTGGCAACGGTTTCGGGAATAATTTTAACGGATTTGGGAATTTGAGTGAGAAACCAACAGTGGAATTGGACAGTAGCTTCAACGGGTTCTTAGATAAAACCATATCCGAGATGAAGGTTAGTGAATATTTCAATATCATCTATATGATAAATAAAAGTAATATTTATTTTTTATTTGACTTGTTTCTAATCAAGGTTTTCAAAATACGTATTTACATCTTTGTTATTATTTGTAATATAAACTTAAGAGCGATAGAACCCAGAGATTGCAATTCGATAATAAAATACCATTCCGTCTCCATTATTTGTACGATTTTATTCAATGTGACTCTTTTTATTTTAACAGCTAGTTACTTGGTGAGTTAAAGTAAAAATTAAATAATGTTGATGTTATGTTCACATCGCAGTATTAATAAAATATTGTTTATTTTATTCCAGGACGGATTCAGCAGAGGGATCAGCTTTGGAAACGATGATTTTTCAATAGACAACCTGGATCCCATCAAGAAAAACTGAAAGTAAATAAAAAAATGTAGTTAAAATTTATTGAGAATCCTTGTAACAATTCACACAACATAGTTTAATGCAAAATATTGTAAGACATTATGAATTATCGAAGTAGATTTAAGCATTGTGTAGATTGTGACGACGATATAATGTTGCCATGTTATTGGTTACAAATTCTCCGTGATAATAGGTAATTTTCGAAAAGTAGAAAATATATTAAAATTGTATTCCTAGAATCTCTATAACCAGTAATGTGTTGAACGCTATTTATACATAAAATAAGATGAAATATACAAAGCGCGCTCAAACATTCCAACGTGCCTTATGAAGACAATAAGAACTTATATAATTATTTCTCCAGTAGATTTTTAAGTAAAAATGTATTTTGGTAGATTTATTTTAATGTAATTTAGGGACCAAAATTTTAACCATTGAGGATTTGAAGTTCGTCGTAACATTCTGTGATAATTCTTTGCAAATTGAGGAACTTCAAGTCAGTTTTACTAACGTTTATATACAAGATGAATTATTAAACTCCTATTTTTATAACTTGATGTGGAGTTATTTTGCGAAATTAAATTTGTCATTTAAAGCTGCAATCTCAGGCTGCGAATACATGACAACGATACCAAAAAAAAAACAAAATTAACGAGCATATTATTTTTATTAATTGTGACTTTCCTCGTATCCTGAAATATTTCCTATATTATTTAACGTTTATAAATTGTAAGATTAAGTCGTGAATTATAACAGCGTTGTCTAAAAAAATATTGTAAATAAACTGTCATTTTTTGATGACCTTGCAGCCTCATTCGTTCATTCATTCATTCATCGATCTATGCTTTTTAAATAATGATATTATTTGTATATTGGTTTATAACTGTTGTATCCCTGTCACAATAGTTAATTATATTAGTATTGTACACTAATTTTGTATTAAGGCCAAAAGATATACATAATTGTGTATTTTAGATAATAAAATTTATGTTTATATCTTTGTGTTTCATTTAACCTTAATGCTATATAAGTACCACGGGCGAAGCCGGGGCGGACCGCTTGTTATTATTATTGTATATTTATTAATATAATAAATAATTGATACAGTTCCCTATCAGCAGTGTAAAAACTCTTAGTATTTATTTATTTATTTATTTATTTATTCTTTATTGCACACACTTACAAAATATAAAAAAGAAATAAAATTTAACAAAAACTGGTATGCAAAGGGCGGCCTTATGGCTAAAAGCCATCTCTACCAGGCAACCGTTGGGTAAAGGACAATATATTTTTAGCAACGTACAATGCAACGCACGTAGGCAGGCAGTTTATTGGAAAATTAGTAAAGACAAAAATTTAATTATTATTTTTATTATAAATTTATTTATTATTAATTTTTTTTGTCTTTATATATATATATATGTTACACACTATAAATGTAAAATATATAAAAAAATATATACTATACCATATACATAACTAAATCTTAATATATAAAATTCTCGTGTCACAGTTTTCGTTGCCATACTCCTCCGAAACGGCTTGACCGATTCTTATGATATTTTGTGTGCATATTGAGTATGTCTGAGAATCGGCCAACATCTATTTTTTATGCCTCTAAATGATAAGAGTAAGGCAAAACAGCGTTTGCCGGGTCAGCTAGTCTAATATATAAAATTCTCGTGTCACAGTTTTCGTTGCCAAACTCCTCCGAAACGGCTGGACCGATTCTTATGAAATTTTGTGTGCATGTTGGGTATGTGTGAGAATCGGCCAACATCTATTTTTCATACCCCTAAAGGATAAGAGTAAGGCAGAACAGTGTTTGCCGGGTCAGCTAGTCTAATATATAAAATTCTCGTGTCACAGTTTTCGTTGCCATACTCCTCCGAAACGGCTTGATCAATTTTGATGAAATTCTTTGTGCTTATCCGGAATCTATGAGAATCGGCCAACATCTATTTTTCATCCCCCTAAATGATCAGAGTAAGGCAGAACAGCGTTTGCCGGGTGCAGCTAGTAGATAAATAATGGTCTTTAAGCATTCCTTTAAATCATATGTCTCGAATACACTATGATTACTGTTTGATTTAGTCTTATTCCGGGTTGTTGAAATAATGATAAAATTAGTTTAGAATCGACTATAACACCTTGTTTATTTAATAGTATATGGCATGTCGTCATTTAAAATTACGTTCATGAAATAAGGTAGGATATCATTTACTCCGAAAATGATGGAAAAGGAAAAAATTTAAGCCGTTTACCGTATGATATAATGGTAATTTCTCCGTATAGGAGGTAGTTTGCACCGTGGTTGGCTTGGAATTGCCGAGAAAACGATGAAACGCGATTAAAAAAAGCAATCGGTAATTATTTACCCTGTTATTGGCTAAACAGTTGCCAAACCAGTTAATCAAACCTTTAAAAGAATGTTGTCATATGTTCAGATGCTACACAGTATAAACAATCGTTATATATTATTATGTAATGACAATAAATTAAATTTAATAAAATCTTAAGCACTAATGATGCCAAAGAACATAATGTCATGCCGGACTGTTAACAAGTTCCCAAAAACCACGCATTCATACATTTAAAAAAGTACAGTTTTCAATTTTCGCGAAATGTCAAAATCTTGCTATGCGAAGCAACAGATTTTTCGCTGTTTTCCAGTGGAAAATTAACTAATATAAAACAAACGATCTCCGTCATGATCTGAATTAGTAATTGTGTTGAACTGTGCCAGTATTTTGTGTAACTGTGCAGTATTATTTAAATATGGTGGACTTAAGCGGTGGTCAAGATGGACCGCTGGAACATGCATTCTCCAACTCAGTTTTCATCGTTCCAGGCATCGTTGTTGTTGGTTTATCAGGTAGATAATGTTGAGCATTTATTAAGGCTTTATAAAAATATATTTAAAGTGTACTGTGACGTTCATTGCAATAAAATACGGTAAAATTTTAGCGCCAGCTGTCCCTATAGGTTTGAAAATTTAAATTATTTTTTTTCAACCGCTGTATTGTACTTATGACGAAATAATTATGTGAGTTCTCATGTTTGTAATATTATTGATTTATTAGTAATTTTAATTTTGAAATATCTAATTCATTAAAGGCATGCTAAGCACCTGAATTATGTACAAAATATAGTTTGGCAAGCGAATTATAGTTACAATCATTATTGTTGGCATAATCTACCTACTTACTCTTTTCTTGCATATGGTATTATAAAATAGGTGATAAATTCATTTGTTTTTGTGTTTCTTGATTGAACTCAACAGTTTTAGGTAAAGATAAATCATTACATAAGTGTATATATGCAATAAAATAATACAAGATAATGCATTCATTAGAAATTAATTAGAAAAAGAAAAAAGGATAATCATCCAGGGTCCAGATGTTACAGAGGCCATGACCTATTAACCCAAGCATTTTTAAACAAAAGAATATTAGTTTATGGACCTTTATGTTCTTACAACTTGAAAAAAAAAATGAATTAATAACTAGCTTTTACATGCTACAATTAGCAGATAAAAAAATATATAGGACAGAAATATTGTAAAAAGAAGAAAGATAATACACATAAAAAAAGAAACAAAAATAAAATTACTGCTTTCGTTAAATATTTTAATCTTGGCAAAAGCCGAGAAACATAAATTAATTTAGAATTAATTGTTTGTTAATTTTGTAAATCCTCCAATGTCTATATGATTTACCATATCACGTCAAGCATCACAATTACCTAAACCAAACTGAAGACCTGCCTTCATATCACATACTTTTAACAAAGCATAAAGGATATATCAAAGAACAGCCCAAGCTAGCAATGGGAAAGGATCCCTCTTTATATATAACTATTAATTCGTCTCACCAATGATCTCTCCATCTAGTCATATAAAAGAGAATGGGCATAATGTGAATGCATGTTTTCCATATTTAAACATACATAGTTGGTTAGATTTAAGATTATGTTCAGTTACCCGATATGGTCAGTATCCTTTTCCTCACCCCTCCCAGTCCTTTTCTTGACTCCTTTCACCATTCCTTTACATTTATAAGCAATTTATTGGAACATAAAGTCTGCAAACAAGAAAAAGAAGTGAGTAACAAAAAGAATTAATGACACAATGACGAAGGCATTTTGGAAGGCCCATGACATAGCAGGAAATGACTGGGCAGAGTCGGGCAAGAAGATAGTTATGGAGAAAATGGTGGCGGCTTTTACCAAATAGGGTAGATCTTGTCACTCTTTTATATAATAAGTGAAATTTGGATTTATTATTAAGGTCTGCAAATAAAAAGACTTTAATAATAAATCCTTTATTATAATATTACGAAATAGAGATGTTCATGGGTGGTAGCGCTTACCGTTAGGCAACCTTCTAGCTCCAATGCTGACGAAGACATTAAAAACACAGTTCAAATGATATGATTATTAGCTAAAAAGCATTTGCAATTTTTAAATATTTGAACAATTTATGGAGTAAGTACTTATTCATGCAGGCTTTTTTTCTAATTCTTTAAGCAGATGAGATATGATCCATTATCTGTTACTTAGAATCCTACTAATATTATAAACTAGCTGCACTCCGCGGTTTCACCCGCGTAACTCCGTATCCCGTAGGAATATCGGGATAAAAAATTGTCTTTATGTTATTTCAGTTATCCAGCTGTTTACGTAACAAATTTCATTGCAATCGGTTTAGTAGTTTTTGCGTGAAAGAGCAACAAACACACACACTTCCTTACAAACTTTCGCAGGCAACTTTTTATCCCGATATGTCTACGGGATACGGACTTACGTGGGTGAAACCGTGGGGCGCAGCTAGTACTTTTATATACTAACTTATGGTAATACACTACAATAGCCTAAAGCTCTTAGGAGTCATGTACAAATCAAAGATAGAAAGAAAGAAAATACGTTTATTTGGAGACAATGTGACACGAAACGCAAAACACAGATGAATTAATAATAATAAAAAAATAATAGCAAAAAAGTGTAATAATGACGTGTTCCACAGTACCGCTAAAAAAAAGGATCTAGATAAACTAGATCCAATAGTAAAAGAATTTTTGAAATGGTACTTCCTGAGCTAAGCAAGTATAAACAAACTCTATAGTCAATGGCATTATATTATTATTGTACATCTACAACTTTAACCGTTGATGGCTATTTAATTTTCAAAGTCGTATATTCAAAATGAATTTCTAAAATGCAAATGTGAATATGTATTTAATATTTTATTTTAATTGAACAGTTGGCTTACTTTTGACATATTTTTTAATACTGGTCTAAAATATAAGAGGTAGCGATACCATTATTACTATCATAATAATTTTATTTTGATTGGACACACTGTTTATAAAATAAAACCTCACATTAAATATTACTAATATATCATTTTAGATATTAAAGTAAATAAAGCAATTTATTGTTATTGACCAGTATCAATTTATCTATAGTATTATCTGTGGAATTGGTATCAAACGTCAATAATAAGCTAAAGAAGTCTTTACTAAACAATTTGAAAAATAATCAATCGCGAAATCTTATACTCTGCACTCCACACTAAGCCAACCCAATTATCAACATGTCATTATAATACCAACCTTATTACGCCGTGGACTCTTTTAAGAATTAAAAAATAAATAAAATTCAAAAATGGAAGGCGAGGTGGTTAATGAAGATTTACAAAGAATAAGCGACATGCTTGATTCAGACACACCACCGTCAAAAAAGGAATTGTTAGACATGTTGAATTCAGCTGAAATAGACGAAGAAGTGCGCGAGAGTTTGCGCAGCATGCTGACCGGCGACGTGCCACAGGTTTTTGGCGCTTACGGGACGGTGTTAGGGGTGGTTTTTGTGTTCCTCATATTCTTTGTGATGCGTAAGTCAAGTTTTCTATTATCAAATATGAATTAGCAACCCTTGACTCTTTTTTCAAACGGTCAACAAATCAGAATGACAGTGTTCACAAGAAATTATAATTCATCGAATCAAGCTTTACACAGCGGTTTCTGTAGTGCAAAGAAATAATGTAAAAACCGCATCGTTATGACGTGAAAGGCTGACAAACATATTTTTACACCATATGTTTAAGAAATTGTGTTAATGAAACTCATCATTAATTTAAACTGTAAATAATTAACTTATGAAATATTTCAATTCCATTGATTGACTTCGTTTTCTGGAACTTTCGAAAATATAATCCTATTTTATTATATGTTTATTTAGGCCCTCGACATATTTTTGTTGATGGCTCTAAAAGGGGACTTTTATCGTATAAAAACGTCATGGTCATATTATTATCGTATGGTTATCATTTTCCTGCAGTTTTTTATTCGATTTGTCATAATTGTGACCTGGTTTCGCTTATAGAATTTCAGTTTTTGACCGAATTCAAGACAAGATTATCAGTTCGACTGTATTATTTTGGGTTTGTTGTCTAAGACTCTTTTTATGTGAAAACGGATGCCTCCTGTGTCCCAAACGAATATAGGTGGAATAGTGAATTATTCAACTTTTAATGTAATCTTCATACTTCGAAAGTTGTTTCAAATGCACAACTTATGTGATAAGATACGCAGACGAAACTGCAATATGCCCTCGGCCTTGTGACCCACAATTTCTAGATAACGAAGTTTTGACATACACTGTAATGTTATATAATAAAATCTAAATAATATTATTAATGCGAAAGGCTATTTGTTTGTCTTTCCCGGCGCAGCGCATAAGATTGTGCCTGAAGATAGATGGGAGGCTAGAGAGTGACATAGGCTATCTTTAACCACGGAGAAACATCTCAATCCAATGGGAATTTCCTTTGGGCTCGCAGGGGGAAAGCAAGTTACCTATATGTATAACTAGCTGCGCCCCGCGCCTATACCCGCGTAAGTTCATATCCCGTAGGAATATCGGGGCTAAAAAGTTGCCTATGTGTTATTCCAATTGTCCAGCTATCTACATGCCAAATTTCATTGCCATCGGTTCAGTAGTTTTTGCGTGAAAAAGTAAAAAAAATCACATACACATACAAACTTTCGCATTTATAATAATAGTAGGACATAACATTAAAATTACATGATCACCGACTATACATATGTGGGCCCGTTTCTGAACGACAATATGTACTATGGTTTCATTCACATTTCGTTTCACGGGAATGAAATAGTTTTGCGATAAGTTTTTAAATATAGTTTATATCTCAATGTGTGTTGTATAAAAGCTACTTTTTATCTGTAATATTTCTATAAAAAAACAGTGATCCGCATATGCTATATATATATATATATATATATATATATATATATATATATATATATATATATATATATATATATATATATATATATATATATATATATATATATATATATATATATATATATATATATATATATATATATATATTAAACTATAATATTTTTCTTTTGCTTTTGCACTATCCCAGAACTTCGTACATTTCCTTTCCTACTAGGTTGCCTGGCAGAGATTGTTGTTAAGCAATAAGGCCGCCTCTTGTACAATCAATGTCTTTTTTTCTGTTTAGTGTGCTCTTGTTGTTTCTTTCTAAATTTGTACAATAAAGGATTTTAAATAAATAAATATAAATGCCATTGAGTTATACGGGTACGCCACATGCAGGACACCCTGTATATATAATTATTGAATGAAATATTTGCGTTATATAAGTTAATTATGAAGGAATTGTTTCAGCGAGATAAGCTCAAGTCGCATTATCTTCACGAAAACCGAATTCCTATAACATTGATAAGGAATTGTATTACGTGTATGATAGAGACTGGCTATTTCTCCTTGCTACTAACATCTCAATATACCTACGTCTCTGTGTTGATTTTATTTATAACTGCTTGTTCGACCGTAGTACGTATATAGCCTTTTGCACTCGGGCATGACTTTCAAATTGACCGCCTCCTTGATACAGTGGTTAACGCATGAGCGTAGTACCGAGGAGTCCTGGCTTCAATTCCCGGTGGGGACGCACAAAAAAAATATCTCGGTCTGGCAGGACACAGAAGGCTGATCACCTACTTGTCCGTAGAGAAAATCGACCAGTGAAACAGATGTTCATCATCTGCCCCATACCCCACTAGGAGACGCGGGACTTTACTTTTATGACTTTCAAATCCAACAGTGCAAGAATTCTTGAAATCGGTCCATTGTCAGCGAGCAGAAAGAAGATTTATAAAATAGTCTGTTAAAGCTCAGATTTGTGAAAATCATGGATGTTATCATTATAGTATGATAGAATATTCTAGCCCCTATTGACTAGTATTAAAACGTAATTTGATGAATTATACTTGAAACACATATACATGAGAAATTTTTGAAAGAATAGAAAAAATTTGATCACGAGGCAGGATTCGAACCTGCGTATCTTGCCTAACCGTAGCAACGCCTAGCCTCTCGGCCACCTGTGATCCTGCCACAGTAAACGAATTTCTTCTACTCTTTCGGTTTCATGTGCCTAACACCCCACGCCATCAATTGAGATGATTAAGAACCATCACAACCAATACGAAACATTATTTCAATGATTACAATATTGTATCGATGGAACGCGGCCTTTGTTAAAATTAATTTTTAGTTTTATAGCATTGAAATGCTTTATAAATGAGAATTTTTTGAAAGAATAGAAAAAATACATGTTTATGGATGTCGCATTGATTTTCAATTGCTACTTCGATTACGTGACAGAGATAGGCCGTGCAGTGTCGATAGGGGCAGTACCAACGGAACAACAGGTCAGGCTGAAACACAGGGCGACTCAAGAAAGAATGCCATGAAGGGCCAAACTAGACAGAACTATAATTTTTCCTCCAATGCCCCAATGCTCGAGACTCAAATACATAATGCCGACACGACAAGAACGCAGTTAAAGAAGCACGTGTTAGAAAAAACTTTACCGTCTTCGTCTACACAATCTTATAACTATTATTATTTGTTTTATTTCTTAACAAATTTCTTATCTTGACAAATAATATTATCTAGTAGCAGCAATTAATTGATTACATTTAATTAATCTTTGATTAGGTTTTGATTGTAGCGCGTGTGTTTGTAAAGTGTGGTAAGTATTAATAAAATTGTTGTGAATAGTATTTTCGCTTTCTATTGTTATATTTTCAAAAACTCATCTCGTTACTATTAAGGGACACTGTATTTGTATAAACAAATGTATAGAATGTGTAATTATACTTTAATGATGACAATTATAGTAGCCTAGGTGCTATTACCCAATAGCTTTTGTCCTCTATGTGGGACAATCTCTCACGAATGTCACTTGCATAAGAGGCTGTCCTAGCAAAGTCAGACAATTCATGTTGGAAATCTGTGATGAACAGACACCCCAGAGCTTACACTTCACATCACTCGGAGACTATATATTGACTAATTCACTTCCTCGGTAGATATCAAACATGGCGGACGATCCATTGAATATCAAGAACTTCGTGACAGAGAAGCTATCGGAATCCATGCAGAATGTGGATGTTATGTCATTGCTACAGAACCTCGCGGCCTCAGAGAATGCCCAGGGCGAAATCAAGGAGAGATTGACCAGCATTATGACGCAGTTCAGCTCGATGTCTGATGGCGAGAAAGAAGTATTTATGGCGTATGTAAAACAATTGCTGACGAAGAAACTGGAGACGCATCTGCGGAACAATCCGCCAGATCTCAGCCAGGTGGAGGAAGCTTTGACAGGAGCTGTGAAGGAACAGCTGATGTATGCAGCGGTGATCATTTTCGTGGTCATCGTTCTAGTTGGTATGGATTTGTTGTTTGCTTTGTGGTGTATTTCTTTGGGATTAGGTATCTGATAGACTTTGTTACTCTATGTGGTATTTCTATATACTATCTAACCACAGAACAGATCATAGCAGTGGGCGAGGAAGGCGCACCGCTCATATTTGAAAAAGCTCGCAATATGAGCATTTTTATATATGACAGAACGACACAGTCGAGAAATCAGATTGAAAATTATATATTGCTTGCAATGTATGAAAACCATCTTGTAATAAGCGAACGGTCGCGCATTGTAGAGCGTTCATTGTGATTCAGTCGGGATTGACAAATGTGTTGGAGTTAAATATTGGGAGAAAAGCGTCAATAATCATTCTGAAACAAAACAGCAACTATTTCTTTTCTAACCTCTTATCAGTTCTGTGCATCTAACTATGAGAGCTCGTCGATTGAGTGAGTGTGAGTTTGTTCCATATTTCTTGTCTTTGCGATCATACTTGATCAATAAAATATAAGATCTCTTACGTTAATGACCAGGGTTAATTGGAACTCACTGGCGTAGTAATTCGGCCAGGAAACACTATCTCATATAAAATGTTATGTGGAAGTTATAGTTTTAATACGGCTTTAAGCTATTTGGATAAGATATAATGATGGTATACATGTACATATAACAATCCTGTGTAAATACTAATTATGACGTCAATCTATAGAAATGGAACATGTAAAGTAGTTTTATCCTATATTCACTATATCGAAAACATGATTTTATATTTTAATAGTAAATACATTTAAAAGCTACTTTCGCTATAAATACAAAACTGTATTCGTGGCTTCATAAATATATTATTTTAGATACAACCGAATGAAAAATATTAGGTTTCTTCTTTAAATCCATATCGTCCTTTTAGTGATCCATGGTCGTAGTGGAGTACTTTTACTTATTATCATCATCATCATCATCATCAGCCTATCTCTGTTCTCACTGCAGAGACGCAGCTTTCCTATTTAGGGTACAGGCTATAATCCACCACGCTGGCTAAGTGCGGGTTGGCAGATGTCACATGTTGTCGAACTTTTGATTCTTCGACATGCTGGTTTCCCACCTGGTTTTTTGAGCAGTGGTGGTGCAGTCATGTAGATAATGGGCAGATTAAATCAATTTAAACCAATCACCAATCATTATTATTCATCTCATTCGGCCTTTCGAAACATTCTTGAGAAAAAGTTCCTGAATGATATGATTATAGACTGCTAGAGTTTGATGTATTTTGTTCCTATTTTCAATTCAGGTGTCCAAAATTAGGTAATCTGACGACTCTCGTATAAGCATTATCAATATATCGATATCAACAAGGATAGGCGTGATGTTCCCATTCAGTTATCGAGTTGCTTATCTATTTCCATATAATTTCGAAATCACGAAAAAATTGGTAAGCCAAAACATTTCACCAAGTCTTGTCTACACACACATCATATATACTAACAATATAAAGATGAAGTGTTTGTTTGAAGATGCTAATTTCAAGAACTCTGCTGATAGTTTTTTTATAATTTTTTTTCATCGTTGAATCATTGCATATAAATCCCAAATATCATCAATTATAAGTCAATTTAGCACAAAATTGCCAACCAAGGGAAAACAATTTCTTATTTAGAGCTAGGTAGCTTTGACTTAGTCATTTAAAGGGTCTAATGGCTGTAATAAAAAAAACTCCACAAGCGCGATGCAGGATTTCCACCGCAACAGATTGAATTATTTCTGTAAATAGAACACTTGGCGCCACAGATGCTTGATTTGGTTTCATTTTAAAAAAGGGCAATGTAGATATTTAATTATTCATTAACTGTTCTGTGAAATTAAAATACTATTAGAAGTTTTGCTATATGCATAATGAAGTTTAAGTTTTTGGGTACATCGGTATTCAATGAAGTTCAGTGTATTATGTTGTGTATGCTTCTTTAAAAACGAATACAAATTAATTTGATTTTGCAAGGTAGGTGCCCACTTCTTTTCCCTAATTATTTTTTGTGTTTTATTTATTATAACTACAATTACTTACCTATTATCAGTTATTACAAATATCAATATATGCAAAATTTATTATTAACAATCATTGCTACATAAAAAATGATAAATAAAAAAAATGCCAAGATTTAATTACTCGAGATTCTTTGTTTATAAGATTCAACTACAAACTCACATCATTTGATTAGCACATAATGACATAAAGTATTTAAATTATGATATTTTAACTTTTTAACAGTTGCCAGCTTTATGCAGTACATACTAGATGGCGCTGATTTAAATGTACGATTTTTTAAAAACTCGCCACAATGCAAGATAGAACATATAAAAGTATTGTAAACATGAATAAAAACGCAATATTAATATTAAACTGTACGAAAAATAATACTAATTTCTCATTTGACATTGTCCACTATCAGTAACGTAATCAAGTTTATATTATACTTGCAATACGTATCTTAGTTTATTATTATTTAGTTATCTAAAGGTGTAGGTGCCGCGGTGAGTGTGATAAAATTATATTAAACGTCGATGATATTATGTTGTTTTGATGTGCGTTTTTTTTTTAATAAGATAAAGCTCCATTTATATTGATAGTTTTTTTGCGATAATCCGTGTGCGATCGAGCCCCATTTTAAATTATAATATAGTGTTCTTATAAATATAAATATAAAACAAGTGTCGTCACTCGTTATATAGATGAGCATTTATTTCTTTTTTTTTTTTCATTTTCTTTTATATATAATCAAAGTGTTACAATGAAATAAATGAATTATAGTTTTTTTGCGTGATACAGTTTGATACAGAAATTTAAAGGTAACTGGAATATATTTGAGTATTCATTATTTATGAGTCTATACGTGTTTGGTTCATGAAAAGAATGACGGTAATTACATGATGAAATATTAAATATAAATTTGGTTAATAGAGTAAATGAAAAATATGCAGAAATGAAATAAAAAAATGTCTAGTTATTTTTAAGTGAATTAAAAAGCACAGAGCTTATAATACAATATGTTCAAGATTGAATTCACAGATTCGCAATCGTCTCACTTCACAGAGGCTTCACTTCATAAATATTTTAGAGAAAAAAACATTTAAATGAATTGAAAGTTCTAAAAAACCTTTTTTTAGGATAAATAAGAATCGTCAACGGTTCACAGTCGAAAGTTCTGAGGTGACATACATAAAAAATACAGTCTCATTTAGAAGCCCTCTCGTTTTTGAAGTCGGTTACAAACTTATAAGAATACGGTTAAAAATAAACGATAGGACAATGTTGCAAATTGGCACGTTATTGATATAAAGCCAAATGAAATATCAACTATTCTTATGTCATGGAATTATAATCAGACACACGAGTTATTCTAGTACTGTAATAAGTTTTGATAATTGCTACAATTTTAAAGTGCATTGTTAATGGTAAAGGTTAAAATGTTCTAAATTAATCTATACAAATACAAAAGTAGCTTTCAGTATAAATTATTATTAAAGATACAATAAAGTTCATGGAAAATTAAATGAAATGATTAAATCATGATTCTTTTCCTTCTTTGAAAAGCAGACTCTCTAAAAATACATTGAAAATAAAAGTTTATATCAAATCAAACTATTAACCAAAACCTTATTTATTTTTTATTAACTCTATTGTTCGTTATTTATACCGCTAATGTAAATACCGTCATATATATTCAAATCATACTAAAAATTACGAAAAACCAACCTTAAAAATACATCTTTCCACGAAGATAATGGACACAGAGCAGAAGATAGGCGAAGTGGTCACGGAGGCGGTGAAAAATTCCGACGTGGTGTCGATGCTGCAACAGATTGTAGCCACATCCCCCAGCGATGAACAATCCGAGGAGATCAGGGAGAAGATCCAGAATGTTCTGGAACGTTATAACAATATGGACGACGTAGATAAGGAGATGTTCGTCAATCAGCTGAAAGAAGCGCTGGCTACGAAACTGTCTATGAAATTGAGGGACAATGTCTATAATGCTGAAGATGGAGCATCTTACGTCCCCGTTTTGGTTGCTGGCCTGTTGATATTTTTGGTCCTTGGTATGATTATATCTAATGTCATTTGTTTATGTCGCAGGCATGCAGTTCATTAAATGGCTAGGTTTAGGTCGTTGAAGCACATTTAATAAAGAGGCTAGGCTCTTAATTAAACAGGTGATTAAGCTAGTTGGTTGGCATACATATTGCTAGAATGAATTATAACATTGTTGAATATAGGTCTCTGGGCATCTGGCAAGTATTGATTAGGGTTCCGAACCCAAAAGGGCTAATCAAAACCCTAATCACGTTTTGGTGAATAGGACTAACTAAGACTTCTCTGTCTATCTATCCGTCCGTCTGTCAATAGGCTGTACATATGGAACCGCGTTACACAGTTGAAGTTCTCAGGGATGATGTATATCTGTTGACGCTATAGCAGAGGTTAAATATGATTGGCACGGTCAAAAATTGGATGTTTTGACTATTTCTGCAGTTGCTTTTTAGCTGATTTTTACGGAACCCTTATTGACGCGAGTCTAACTCGCACTTATTTTTTTTAAACGTATTCAACTCCGCATAGATGAATCAGAAACTTCAAAATTAGGCACCACCAGTCCAGAAATATCGGGAGAAGAATTCCAATAATTACCTCAGTATTTGGTCTTTTAATTAATATTATTTTTCTTGTGTTGCTGTATTTGAATTTAATAAATATATGTATGTATGCAGAGCATGACACGTGCTTAGTAATGTAAAACACTGATTATCTTATAAGTATTACGTAGGTACTCTATCACCAGATATGAAATTAAAATAAGCTTGAAAGATTTGAAAGAATTATTTATTACAACGGATCTTTTATAAATATTAGATATATATAGAATAATGCCTTTTCAGATAGTGAAATAAGTATTTCTTATTTCACCATTTGAAAAGGCATTGTGTACCTCCAAACATATATGTAATAATAGGTTTTTTTATGTCATAGGCGGCAATGGAGCTAATGGTAAGCGCTACCACCGCACATGAACATTTGCAGAGGCGTAAGGTCAATAGCAGACCTTTCGCCTCTACAAATGGATTGCCGAATTTAATTGGGAAGGGATTAGGAAAGTATTGATTAGAGGAATACCTTTTTTCCTAAAGGACTGGTAAGGGTAAGGAAAAGGCATATCCTTTTCCTCCGGCTCCCCCACTTACCGTACGAAACACAATATTTAACGCCGGTTTTTTGTGGGGGTGTGGTATTTCCTATACATAGGTATCGATAGCGATAAAACGAGGTCGGGATATAAAAGAGTTACGAGCCTACAGACGCGATTACCTGAAATGTAACTCAAAACGTGGGTAGCATGACCTGCCACGTTGTCCCCCCTTTCTTCTCCACTGGGGAAAGTCTTGCATAAATTCTCACGGCCCCCGGGGAAGAAGCCGTGGGTTATGTTGGATTCCTTCCGACAAAAACCCCACTGTGTTCAGTCGAGCCGCTTAAGTGCCACGGAAGCTGGTTATTATTTATCCGGATAAGATGTTGTCACGACCTGTATAAGTCTGCCGCACCCCGTACTGAGCGTTTCCACATCGCGCGCCGGCCAAAACCGGACGAGTCAAAACGAAGCCTATGCCTTTTGCCTAGGTTTCAAACTATGTAACAAGATTCATCAAAAACGGTTCAAGCATTATATAATAAAAACAAACGTACACACATTACTACTTATTAATAATTAAAAAAATATCTTGTTTTCAGTATTCTTCGGCTACAAATTATACAAATCGATAAAGGAGAAGGAGAAGAAACGAGAAGAGAAGAAAAAGCAGAAACAAATGAAAAAGAAGAAGTAAATTACTTTTGAACGTTGGTTCAATGAAAATTGTAATGTCTGAGGTGTTGTTATTAAGTTTAGAAACAGATATTTATGTAATGTAAAACGTATTTGTATAGAATAATGTATAAACCGTACACAATACCTGAATATATCAATATTTAAGAGTAGAAATGTACAAAATTTATGAGATTTTTGTGAATTTTTTTGCCTGCTGCATCTGCTTATATTTTGACTTTATAATGAGCTAGAATGTAAATAAATTTTAAATCTATTAATTTTTATTTTTATTATTATTGTTCGAGGTACATTTATAATATAGTAACATTTTAATGTGAAAATGGACATACACTATTAAATGTCACTTAGACACAAAAAAATCTATTCTTGCCAACTTTTTATACATGCAATCCTTCTTGCCATATCAATTTGATATTTAATTTATTTCTTCATTCTCTGTCCAGTTACTGTATATTAAAATAAATTATATATTTTTATGTGTTTTACTGGTTTTATGATGTATCAAATCTCAAACATTATAATTAAAACGACTGATGTAATTCTTTAATAAGTTAAATATATTTTTATTTATGATGTTTTGTTTTTTTCTCTACATTTTACTAATTTATGGTGACTCACAAATTTTCCCAAATTAAAATTTAATTATTTGAAATCTCATCATTTTCATCAAATTAACTTATTAGAAGTAGTTATTACAAATAATTATTTATTTAATATAGATTATACATTTCTGTGACTTCTGAAATTAATGGAGCATATGGCCTCTTCACTTTTTTAATAACATAATCAACTGTATTGGGTCCTATGCAACTTTGAAATGAATTTTTATCATCTTGATTTTATTTATTAGATGTAATTTAAAAATAGAAAGTACTCTGCGAATGTAAGTCCATCAAAGTTTTATTTTTCAATCCAAACTAGTATTAGCATTTAAATTCATTCCAATAAATCTATAACTGTAAATACTTAGCTAGAAATTATATAAGATTATTTGTACAATGACAATTTAATTCCTTTATTCGCAAACCCATACTTTTCAAATGTTTTTTCCACTATAAAACATTTATACATTGCACGAATGTTTGCGCGCAAGTGATTGACCTGAATAGTTATTATTAATAATTTAAAATATTCGCATCTTTTTAGTAAACATTCCCATGGGTTTCTATGAGGTGAATTAATTAAAGTAGCTTTGTTCTATGAGATATTTCAAAACGTAATTTCCTATTTATATCAATGTATTAAATATAAAAGTATTAATAGATTTAAGTTTATCGAATTATTTTTATAAATAGCGTAAAATATAGGTTAATAAATGTGTTTATTTTAATGTTGTTGGTTTATTTAATTACCTAAAAATCCATATACTTAATGACGATATTGGTGATCCGTTCACCAAATGAAAATGCAAGGCAAATAATGTACATAATATTATATGTTAGGGTTGCTTTTTATTTTGTTTGATGTTATTTCAGTTTCACGAGAAAACTTCAGATAAGCATACGACACAATTTCAGTTCAGAATCATCTAAGATGTGTTACAAACTGACAAATTACAATATTTTGATGACTGTATTGATTACAAGACACATCCTGGTTCCACCCGGATATCAAGATTCCTGTTTTATCCCAAGTTAAAATTTAATGGGTATAAAAAGTCTTAACACCCAAGTCTATGTAAGTCTAAGCTGACTGTATACCAAATTTCATCAAAATCCGTTCCGTACCAAATTTCATCAAAAAGTAGTTTCAGCGTGATGGATGGACAAACATCCAAACAAATAAACTTTCACATCTATAATATTATTTATAGTGGGATTGGTTGGTTAAATCTCAGCTTGCACTTATTACATTATAATAAATTGTAAACCTAATAAAAAACTGTCTGTGTAAACCAGTCATAGGTACACATATTCACATTTGTTCACCTGATTGAATTCTCTGTAAGACCAAGTAGATAGTTGAAACCATGCTAGATTTATTATTTTTATTTTAAAACGGAACATTTTTTTTAAACATCATCGGGAATTAAAACAGGGGCCTCTCAATCCGAGATCGAGAAGCCTCGTCAAATTTCGTAGATTTATATGCTTAAAACCAATACATATAAATGTTATATCCGTTTAAAAACATTTTTTTTTTTTTGAAGGAGTTCTAATAAAGAGAAAATTAATATTTCAGATCATTTATTTAACATTACACAACAATACTTTGGTAAGCAAATGGCAAATAAATTACATAAATTGATTTGTGCAAAAGCCATTTAACATTTACAGTAATATTCTCTTAAATAAAACTATTCTTTACTCACATTTTCACAATATATACTTTACTCATTACTTAAAGTATGAGACTATCTGTATAATTTTTTTTTACCTGCCCCAGATTAGAAGAGGAAATGGTGAGTTACCATGACATTTTACAGCAATACTAATTCCAGTGTGGGAAAAGGACAAAGCTACCATAAAGGACATCTAGGACATCAAATTTTAACACTAGACACACTTTAAACACTAGAATTAGTACTGCTTTAAGACTGAAGTATTAAAGCACTATGTAACTGAAGACTGAAGTATTAATCCACACAATAGTAACCCTCCATAGTCAAAAACCTTTGTGGAACTAAACCATTATAATTACAGTAGAACAGAAAATACTACACTCGAAAAATGTTTCTGCATAGGGATGTCTCTTATACACACAAAAAATTAAAAAAAGAGTTTCAATTCGATTGCTGAGATGGGACAATTTGTCTCACCTCTGTTGGTACAAAAATTTAATACAATAAAACTTATTACATTCTCATAGAAATTAATAAAAAATATTATTACATTCATATTAATTTTTTGCCTTTGGTACCCCATTGATAAATTTTCAGAGGAAAAAAAGTTAATGCTATTATAAGAAATTCATTCAATAACTAGACGGGTAGAGTTTAACCTTACATGGGATCTTAGATCTTAAGTTTTGGAGCTGTGTCAGATATTTAACAAATTTAACTCATTTACAAATCTTACATTAAGTTGTTATAATTTTAATATTGTTTAAGCCTCATATTTCCAGATGGCGCTCTGGATTCATAATCTGAATTAACATTATCAATTCAGACAGACTGAGTTAAAATGGAATATCACTAAGCTCCATGTACATTCTGCTTTTTCAGATGATGAATTTCTTAGATTGATCATTAAGTATATACTAACAAGTGTTCTGAATTCCAACCAAAAATAAATTAAGATTATTAATTCAGAACACACATCTTTTAAACATTTCTATCAACAACACACTCACATTCTAGAAATAACATTATGAATAAGTTGGGCTAATAAATGATAGCGGGAAGTGTTTTTTAGCTTGTAAATTTGATTTGTTGTTATGTTTGATACCAAAAATTTGTTTTATATGTAGAAAAACATTCCCGTTTTAAGGTTTTAAGGGCTACGCTTTGTAAAGTTAGTAAAAATGATCTTACTACTACTATCAATAAACAATATTTATAAAACATCATAAACACCTAGTGTTTGTGTGAACTTCATGCCTCAGGTCTCAAAAAAGAAAATTACTAAATCTACTGACAGATGTTACGTTAAGAAACACACCCAGAATATGGCCTATATATATTAAGAGCATTAAATGTTTAAATACAATAGGTCTTTAAAAGGCGATTCCTAATTAATTAATTAATTTAATATTAGCATACTACAACTGAGCTTACCCACTATTCTAAATGCATGCTTCTTTTGTCTCACACATTAAATTTTCATTCAATTCACTAATATTCACTGTTTTACACAATTTTTCACATCACATCAGTCAATATCACAAGTTCCATACATCATATGGATAGTCCATTTGTCATTCATACGCCGCGACCTCCTGCATGATGGTCGGTTCCACCTTCTCCGGAGACATTTCATCCGCGTCAGAGTCTGATGATGAGTGGGAGTCTTCATCGCAGCTAGATTCGTCCTTCTGTAATATAAAGTTGTAATTTAATGAAAAATCTTATACAATTTAGATATCTAAGCTACTACCTTGGTATAAGTAATGTTTATGCAAGATCTATGAGTGTTTTTAAACAAGAAATTAACTTGTTTTATGTTTCAAATTTCAATTCAAAATGATTTATTGTGATTCACAGGTTATTAGGATGGTATTACATTATATTAAGTTCTACTGTATTCTGCCATATGGCGTACAATTGTCAATTTTTACATAAATAATAAATTAATAATCATATTTATATATATTTTTGTTTATACCAAGCACAAAATAACAAAGGCACGATGTGTAATTTTATTGCCCATATTAAAATTTAATAGATATGTGTCATTGTATTTAGTTCAGTCTGTTATTTATTTATGATTGGTCAAAATATTCGTTAAGTGTGTAGAATGTCATTTCAGTTAAATAATCAAACCGAGATTTCTTAAACGACGTCAGACTGGTGCATTTTCTTATGTTCAGTGGTAATTTATTATAAATAATTGCTGCCATTACAAATACGCTTTTCTGGTACAGAGCCGTTTTAACGTTGAAGCGAACTTGGAGCTGATTATAATTTCGTTCACTCAACACTTTAGTATATAATTCAGGATGGCGTTTTACATGGAGGGCTATTTCGTAGATGTATATACAGGCCAATGTTAATAATTGTAAATTTTTAAAATAGGGTCTCCAGCTCTCTGAATTCTTTAAGTTACATATTGATCGAATACAACTTTTTTGGGCTATAAATAAATTGTTAATATTAGTGGCATTTCCCCAAAAGATTATTCCGTATCTCAGCAGTGATACAACATAACCATGGTATGCAGTAACCAATGTTTTTTGATAGGCCACCTTTCCTATGTTGGATATGAGCTTGGCTTAAGACTTAAACCTGATGCAACTGAGAACAAGCTGTTTTAAGCTTGTATGTATAATATTATTATGTTTTTATAGCCATTTAGAAAATTATAATTCAATGGAGAATTTATTGACTAAAGCAATATTATTAAATATGGTTTAACCACACTTTTCTTTTTATTATTTCTAATAATAAATCTATTTTAGAATGCATTTATTTTAAACTGTATACAAAATTTAGTAAAATACTGTAGATCTTATTTTACGAAAGTGAATGACAGACAAAATCACAACAAAACGTTGTTAACAACCTGAATCTCTTTTTACCCAAAAACATACCTTCAATGTAAACGTAGTATAAGCCGGCGGTCCAGTGTGGTATCGGCAAGTGGTCGAAGGCAACGGCAGCTTGGCCACTGGCTCCCTGCAGGGCACGCCGCCACGGGGGTCGCCACATTGCTTGAAGAGCACCTGAAAAATAAAAAATAAAATTAAATAATAAAAAGACTAAAAAACAAATCATCTCACTTGCTATTATACAGAGTTTACGTAAGGAAATTATTTAATCCTGGCGATACTAACCAGGATAATAAGATACACTCATAAACTTATTGAATTGTCCTGAAAAAACCCGTGATTCTCAATCATTTCTCACAACTCGTGTCTTTATTATATTGTGTTCCTGTGTTTTAACTAGAATAAATGTGAACTAGGAAAAAGTAGGCTTTAATTGTTTCTGGTTCACTCACCACTACCACTAGACCTCCAGGACTTACAAGGTGGCATTATCACCCACTTTGAAAACTATTGCTTTAAAGCCCCGGATCAAGCTAGGCAATGACATAATATATACAGGCTTAAATTTTTTCTGGTTCTCTCACCACCCCTTCCTTGCTCGCCAGGGCCTTCCATGGGGCGTTATCACCCACTTTGACAACGACTACTATAAAAGGACTCTCGGATCAATCCATACAATGAAACAAATCGCATTTAAAATCCGTCAATATCTAGAATCTAGATGAATCACCTGTTGCCTATCGTGCAGTATGTGCCGCAAACAGTGTTTAGCGGCGGGTAGCGTGTGCGTCGAGCATCGAACTCCGCCCTCCGTGAACGTGCAGCGCCCCTGCGACGGGTTACCTCGATTCGATGGTATTTCGTTCACCTGAAAATTTTTCATAGTCATAGTCATCATCATCATCACCATCACCATCATCATCACCACCATCATCATCATCATCATCATCATCATTCCAACATATATTAATAAGCAAATTCCCTAGGGATCGAGATGTTTATAAGTCACCTCACTCGCCAAGTTCATATATTTTGTTTACAGCATAATTGGCTCTCAGGTCAAAATAGACATACTCTGGCCAGTTGCGAGTAGCAATGCCATATATATGTACCAATTGCACCAAACGGGCTGAAATTTCGCATGCAGTCACAATGGCATCCGCTAAGAAAGGATTCTGATATAAAGCTGTTTGGGTGAATATTCCCATTCTTAGTTGAATTGCAAAGCCAATTGTCTTCCAAATCTTTAATTTTTTATTACTTCCGCCTAACTTGGGTTGCTTGGAAGAAATTGCTTTTGAGCAATAAAGCCGCCCTTTGCCCTTTCCTTTCCATTTCCAATTTTTTTGTTAATTTAATTGTTTTTGTGTGCAATAAAGAATATTTCATTTCATTTCATTTTATTTCAAAGCAAATCATTTTCAAACAAGCAACTTTTGTATACATATGGTCAACCAATGGTCACTCAGAGATCAGGGACACATAGAGATAGACAGAGAGTGAGTGTGAGAGAGAAAGAGAGAGATAAATAGACCGACAAATAGAAACGCAGAGGGATATATACAGAGATATAGACACATGAAAGACGAGTCGCTATCGCATTTTAAAATTATAAAAAAAAAACTCACTTTAGCCCGCTTCTTATGCAGTTTCCTCGCCAGCACGGCGTCCACCCCGTGCCTCTTGTGGTACCCGGCGAAGGCCTTCAGCTTGCGCAGCTGCCGCCGCTCGCGCGCCGTCGGCGGCCCGCTGCGGGCCTGCGTGTTTATGCTGCCTGCAATTTATAACACAACTATTTGAGAATTTATTGTATACTAGCTGCGCCCCCCCGGTTTCACCCGCGTAAGTCTATGTCCCGTAGGAATATCGGGATAAAAATGTGTTAGTTTCGTTGTCCAGCATCTACGTGCCAAATTTCATTGCAATCGGTTGAGGTCAGTAGTTTAATACATACATACATCCATCCATACTCACAAACTTTCGCGTTTAAAATATTAGTAGGAGTAGGAAATTCTTAGTAGTTTTTGTGACTGGCTTTTGGGCAGTTACGTAGAATCTCAGTACATTTTTATTTCGTTCAAATTAATATTAAACACAGCCCCCCTTTAATTTCTAACAATATTAACATTTATTAAATACTAGCTTTTGCCCGCGGCATCGCACGCGTCAATGTGGAGTGGTTTAATAGTAGTTAGTCTATCTATTAAAAAACGACCCTCATCAAATCCGTTGCACAGTTTTCAAGATTTAAGCATACATACAAACACATAGGGACAGAGAAAGCGAAAAGCTTTTTATACTATGAAGTGGAGGTATATACAACGCCCAAAGACAGGATGGACTAGAGTGACTTGACTAATGCAATTTTTCTATTATTTAAAAATTTACCATTTATAAACCATTTCGATGCTATAAAACAGAAATATTACGACTAATAAATACATTGTGATAATAACTCACAGTACAACTCCTTCTCAGCCCGCAGCCCCTTGACATACTGGGCCCTCGCCATCTGCAGGCACACCCTTAGCCGCCCCATCTGACCTATATACGCAGTCTGCAAGGCCTTCAGCACGTCCCTCGCTTCGCGCACTGCTTCCTCGGCCGTGAACACGCCGGCACGCCTGAAATTATATTACAAACTCTTATAACTCTGTCTGTTTCTTCTTAGCACTTTATGTTTCTCTCTCTCTATTTAAAAACTCTGTCTGTTTTTGTGTGTCTTAACATATGACTGTCTCTACAACTCTATATAACGGACTTAGTGTCTGTCTATTCTTAACTACTTATATCACTCTCTATATATAACTCTGTCCGTCTTCGTGTCTGTCTCTTCCTTACCTTACCTTATATCACTCGCTCCATTTAACTCTGTCTATATTTGTATCAGTCTTAACATATGACTCTGACTGTCTTTGCGACATATCAATGATTCAACGCGTGCAAAAGAGAAGGGGGGAGAGGGGGGGGATCAGGTCAGATCACTTTCGTTACGAAACTTCTCAATGTGGGGGGGGGATCAGGTTATTTTTATGTAATAAATAACCGAACACCGACCAGAGCGGTCTCTCCTCGCACGGCGCCGGCTCGTTCTCGTCCAGGTCGAGGATATCCACGTCGGCGACCTCCACGCTGTCGCCGTCGCTGTCGCTGGCCGCCGCGCACTCCATGACGCTGCGGCACACCGACGCGTTCACGGCGGTCGATTCGATTTCCTCTGAAAATTTTAGTCGTGTGTTACGATTGTATTTTATTTATTTACTAGCGGTCCGTCCCGGCTTCGCCCGTGGTACATATATAGCCTATAGCCTCCGTCAATAAATGGGCTATCAAACACTGAAAGAATTTTTCATGTCGGACCAGTAGTTCCTCAGCTTAGTGCGTTCAAACAAACAAACTCTTCAGCTTTATAATATTTTAGTATAGATTTATTTTCTATTTACATAACGCCGCCTTGATTATGTGGTTAACGCGTGAGCGTGGAACCGAGGGGTTCTGGATTCGATTCCCAATGGGGACGCACAAACGCGCCTCTGTCTAGCAGGACACAGAGGGGTGATCACCTACTTGTCCAAAAAGAAATTCGATCAGTGAAACAGATGTATATCGTCTGCCCCATACCCCAGTATAGTACAGTAGTACATGGGACTTCACTTATTTTAATTATATTAGAGAGAGGCAGAGGCGTTAGCCGAGTCAGCTAGTAATTATATAGAATACTCACTAAACGGATCGACGGCGTGCGTAATCGGTTCGTGGTCAGCTGGATCGCTCACTACCGACACGGATGACGCACAAGACGTCGTGCGGGTACGTTCCGGCCTGAAAGTCGAGGTCAAAGTTAAAGTCAAGGTCAACGTTGAAAAAAAGTCAGGATCAGGGTCAAGGTCAAAGTCAAAGAATCACATTCACAGGTCAAAATGAAAATCAAAATCGGGTAGATAACGTACAGCTTGTGGGCTCTATTTCTAAACTTTTTATTTTCGCTTATACGGGAAGGGGCGTATATACAGTTATATTAATCTATACCAATATCATAAGCTATAAAAATAAATAATACAATTTGCTTGTACAATATTTGTCTATGCTGCGTAAGTACCAATAAAATGTCATCTCAGGAGGCGCTTACTTATATCTAAAATCTCTAGCAAGTAAAGGTTAACCCTTGTTATCCTACGATCTACTAATCCTACTAATATTATAAATGCGAAAGTTTGTAAGGATGTGTGTGTGTTTGTTGGTCTTTCACACAAAAACTACTGAACCGATTGCAATGAAATTTGGTACGTAGACAGCTGGACAACTGAAATAAGATATAGGCAACTTTTAATCCCGATATTCCTACGCGATACGGACTTACGCGGGTGAAACCGCGGGGCACAGCTAGTTTATACATAAAGTTGTAATCCGTCGATGAACTTTTAAACAACAGTTTAAATATGAATAGTAGTGACCTATAACATTTAAAACTGAGAAAAGCAAGAAATTCCTTCATTAAGATTGGGTTTTAGGTAGCCTAGGCAAATACAGACTCACCGTATATAATGCTGCAATTGATTTAACAATGTCTCAGTACTTATAACTGGTGGAGGCGGTGCCGCGCTGCGTTGTCTGTTTTGTAACGCTGCGTGTGCGTGCTCGAAGCATAAACTGAAATAAATAATTAGTTATTATAGTTATATAATAATAATTCTATAGAAAAAAAACAAGCCTAAAAATTGTTAGAACTAGACTAAATTTGAATGGGACCATACGGGAGGCACACTTTCAAAGAAACGCATCATTAAAATTCGTAGGGCACCCAGTCTAAAGATCTGAAGAAACTAAGCCAAAAAAAAAAACATGATAGAATGAATCATACTAAATAAAACCTTAGTTACTAACTGCTTAGTATTAAAAATCACTTATGACCTTAAAAGAAAACGCATAAATCTTGTTTAACATTACAAAGCCAAAAGTTTAATTTTGACAACTCTGAAAAGGTTCCTCAAGAAGTTTTTACTTAGGCAAGTAATTAAATTATTTTTTTTTGCTGTAGCAATCTGAAAAACTGAACACCAACTTTTCTATACACATTTGCAACCCTCTCAAGATATTTCACACAACTGAGTTCATATAATACAATCTATCCGCTTATTTACAGACCC
>NC_052125.1:3073764-3084539 GCF_012273895.1 Zerene cesonia | reverse complement strand
GCGCGGGCAAGGGGCACCGTTTACCCGCCGCAGTCGCATGGCTGCACTGCTTGTACGGCGCGGTACTGTCGTCCAATATGTGGCGGGCACAGTACGCGCGGCCGGTGACCACGGGCAGAGGGCACTCGTAGAGGCGGTGCCCGCAGGTGCGGTGCCGCGAGGCAATCTCCTTTTGCAACTGGAATTTACCAATGGATAGGTTTATAGTCAACACTACATAGTATAACACAAAGTCACTTTCTGTCTGTCGCTATGTCCCTATATATACTTAAATCTTTAAGTACGCAATGGATTTTGATGGTATTTTTTTTAATAGATAGAGTGATACAAGAGGAAGGTTTATATGTGTCATAACATCTATTAAACTACTCACAATTTAACGAGTTCAAAGCCACGGGCAAAAGCGAAATATACTCCAAATAAAAAATAATTAATATTCTGTAACCCATAACATTTAAAAAATTAAGTAAATATGCATAGAAATGACCTGGGTATCACTAAATAGTATAAAGCAAAGTTGCTTGCAGTGTCTATCCCTTTGTATGTATGTATCTATGTATGATAAGATCTTTAAAACTACTCAACGGATTTTAATGGGCTTTTTTTTTAATAGATACAAGTGATTCAAGAGAAGGATTATATATCATTTACATCTCTAAAACTACTGCTAATTTAATAAAACTAATATACTATATTAGGCCAATAATAATATAATTAAGAACCCTCTTAATTACATCTGCATTGGTCATCATTTCCCATCTCATTACAACTTAACTAATATTATGGAGATTAAATTTTTGTTATTGCATTCTTTTATCTATCTATCTTCCAATATCTGAATCTATCGAAATCTTAAACATTATTTTACCAATAAAAAGCTTTGAGTGTCTACTTCGCATCCTCTACCCAAAACTGATGAACTGAGATGTGATAAGACCTCTTTTGTTGTTTGCATATTCTATAACTTTTCTTCAATATAACAAAAATTTTAATAATTAAGATCTACCTCAGCCCTCAACCTTTCTTCCTCCTGTTTCTTCACGAGTTCTGGATTTGGTGGTTTTATTGACTTCACATTTGTAATCCTGATTGCTGACCTACCCCCTCGACTGAGCATCCTCACTTTCGGTAAGTGTATGGCTTTCCTTGGCTCTGACATAATATAACTTGGTGATGCATTAACTGAAATAATATTTCACTTGATTAATTAATAGAAAAAAACTGTTTTCATGATTTACTATTTAGGAAAAACGGATAAATAAGCAGATGATAAACAATATATTAAATATATAGGTTAGTTTCATATCTACGCATATAGTTATATTAACCTTATGGTATAGCAAAATATAGTATAAAAAATAATCACTAAATATTTCGAGAAAAATCTGGAACTAAATTCTCACTACTTACGATCCGAAATCCGTATGTTATGAGATTCTAAGTTGTTTTTGTTTTCTCGTTTTATTAAAAACATATTATTTATATGATTGAATAAACGATGTAGTTTATATCAATTCTTTAATCATTACTCAAAGATAACCTGCAAGTAATTATGAACTTTTTGCAAGAAAATACTATAAATTCACAAGTAATTAGTGAGTTCGTTAGTATTAATAAGTACACGTAGTAAGAAGATGATAAATAAACTGAAGATTAAATTGAATTCAGAAATGATCGAAATTCATAAATATTTATTTCATTCATTTTAATTTTTCATTCTCTGTGACCGCCAAAATTATAAAAAGTATCAAGTTGTGTACTCATTATTTGTCATTATGGTTTTCATTGTATTTTATCGCTTTAATTAATAGAGTATGTCCAAAAAAATAATTAACTAATTTACATGCAATTATTAAGGTCTTAAGTCATTAGTAAATAGAATTCTTAAAAAATAATTACGAAACATATTGTAAACAGTGGCGGTCGGCCATTTGCACCGTGTGACAGTGAATCAAGGTGCGTTTAATTAAAGTACATTTTTCTGTTTAAAAATTGAGCAATTCATTATAAAAATATGCATAAAACATAGAGAAACATTTAAATTTCAAAACAAGATATAGTGGTGTAGTGTAACGTACCTGTGCTTGTTGCAGAACATCATTCAGTCACCGGAGACCTTGCTTCGATATCACTGTAATTTTACAATGGCCGCCGTATAACTATACACATATAGATAGATAGTTCAAACAAAATTTTTACGTAACATATATGTGGATAAGCAGTGTGTTTTAACTTTGAAATATTACTAAATTTATATTTAATGGACAATATATTGCTTTTCATTCAGAAAATGGTTAATTCTATTTTATAAATCACTCAAATGTTAACGTGTTCTACATCCGTTTGTCGCTGTCATAGCGCCATCCCTTTCCCACTCACGCACATAGACGGAGAACAACTCTCTGTCGTGCTTCTTCGTACACAGTCATTGGAACATCCGTTCAATGGCTGGTGCACAAGAAAAATGGTATTTTACAAAAGAGCAACTACAGAATTCACCAAGCAGAAAATGCGGTTTAGATGCAGATAAAGAATTAGCATATCGGCAGCAGGCCGCAAATTTAATCCAGGATATGGGACAGCGGCTTCAAGTGTATCCTTTTTCAATAAGTGAAGTTCAATGTTTTTGTCGAGTCATGTGGGCTAAAACGTGCTTAAGTGTGTCCAAACAGTGTTTTATTTATGAAAACAACGTTGTTTCGCATTAAAATCGCGCTGTGATCGATAAAAAAGTGTAGTGATAGAGTTTTTGTGAAAAAAGTCATGACGAAATTATAACATGAGTTGACGCTGTCGGGCAGGTCACTTTCGCTTTAACGCTTGGGATTTCCCGTGAGTATTCTCGATTTCTAAGAATAACAATTGGCATATTGATTTTCCTGAACATTAATGTGTTATAAAATAACGATATAAGGTTAGAACGCGTGATGCGTGTTATTTTTTTTAGGTCAGTGCACCTTGATTGACAATCGTAGGACGCTCAACGCCTGCGTGGTGACGTAGAGTTCATCCGTCTGACTCCAAAATTAACCGCCTTTACGGTATTTGCGCGGTAAAATGAATCATACGTACGATTTCTCAGAATTGGCACGTGTAATTTTGCGATAAGAATGTTTTGCTTTATACTTACTACGCAAATCTCTATGAATATTGCAATGTTTTCAACGCAGTATGAAAATAATGCCTATTGATATTCGTCGTAGATGTGGCAGATAACGAATCGTTTGTAGTTGTTATTATCTTCCCATCTTAACCTATGCTATATCTATTTTTAAGATTATTTTACTCCATGTGAAACAAGTAAATTAGGTAATAATTTCTCTATTATAAGACTGACACAAATATGTACAAAACGAAATAGCCAGACATTCTTAAATATGTTCTTTTGCAAGTATCTAATAACTCGTAATTTAACTGTATCAATCACTACCTGCCTGGCTTATGTCATTCAAACAAATCGAAAATTCCAGTGTGTAACTTGATTTTTGCTACAAGTGTATCACCTGTACATACCTTTTCAATAAAAAAGGTTCACTACCTGGGCTCAGCATCCTTATTATAATAGTTGAACCTGTTTAGTTTCGTTTTTTTTTTTTTTTTTTTGCAAACTGGCCACATTTAACTCTGATACTATAAATTCAAAACAAAAACCTTAGATTTCATTAATACCAGTGTAATTAACACATGATGTAACAGTTTTTACAATTATAAATCACAAGTGTTAATTGCAATATAATTGAACTGAGTAATTAGTGGAGAATTTTTTAATGCTTCACTGAGGAAATTAATAATACATGCACATTGTCAAGGTTAAGTGGTGTAGACGAACCAACATGACCTTCCAAATGATTAGAATTATCATAAAGTCAATGGCCAAAGATTATTTTGGTGGCCGTCTCATACATTCAATGATTAGCATGTTTGCCAGCAAGAGCACAACTTGTATAGATTTTTCCTTATGATATTTTGGATTTATTTTATACTTTTACTAACCAACATTCCCAAGATTATAAATAGGTGCTGGTAATTCATCTTTGTATGCATTACTAAATGATTGTGTAGCTTATATTATTTCAATTACAATATATTACACATGGTTAGATCCTTGGGTGTGCAGCTTGTATATATATTTTTATATAATAAACCTTCAACCACCCAGCTGTATATTCCTTTAATACTTATCTATATTCTCAGCTCAGTTTTAGTAACTCATACCAATGAAATATCTAGCTGACCAGCTTTTCTAACATTCATATAATTATGTTTTGCTTAAATTTATTTTTATTACATTATTATGTTAGTATAGCATGTCATAAAATATTAGTAGTTGGCTGTTACTTCTCGCTGTGTATTGTTTATCCCCTGTATTTTTATTTTAAGGATATGGTTAAAGCTAGGCAGTTAAGATACAATAAAATAATGCAATGTTGTCATTGTATTGTGTTATCTCCCTTTGAAGCGTTTTGGCCTTCGTATTGTGTAGATCTAAATGCAATATTTAACATAGCTATTCTAAAATGTTGGATAAAGAGATGATATCGTAATTTAATTAAATAACCAATGTTTTCCCTCCATTATGCATTATTACATAGTTGTAGTTCTCACCAATTGTACAAAATTTTAATAGATGAAGGAGACGCAGCAGTTTATCTGAAACAAATACATGACTCAATAAAGTTGAAATACACAGAAATTATTTATAACAATATGAGTCACCATAACAGTTGCACCACAATTACATTTCTTGTTATTAGTGATAAATAAAACTGCTTATACTGTAGTTTAAATAGTAGCTTAATGTACCTTTTATATAATACTCTATTAATAAGTTAGACACTGGTTTTGATATAGAGAGACTTCATATATATAGTGTTTTAAATCACAAGCACAGAAGCTGTTAGCCTTGTATATAACGGTATAGAAAGCCTTACTAGGCTTCACTGTCCATGTGTCTGTCACCAGACTGTATCTCATGAACTGAGACGCTTCAACAATTCAATTGTATTTATTTTAAATGACGATTAAGCATCCAACTGTATCTGTTCTACCAAATGATGTTCCTGAGGCTCTTGGAAGCACAATATAACGCACATAATAAAATGAAGAACAATTAGAAGTCTCATCAGTGTTACCACACTACACACATTTTACAAATGTTCCTTTTTTTTCGGAGTTGGTTAATAGGATATTAGCAATGAACCAATTGTATCTCACTATGACCTCAAATGCTGTCATATGAATAGGCAGATCCAAAAATTCTCATGGCAACGGCAAGCCTTTTTCATTTTGACCCAATTTTTTGTACACACTTTCACTTTTGAGTCCACTGTATATAGCCTTTACTTATATGAATTTTTTTGCTGAAGATTTCTCTTTTGGACTGATATTTAGGCATACGTAATTTTAATTTTTTGGTACAATATTGTGTACTGAGATTTTCTGTTGGAATTTAAAATATATTAAACCAAAAGCAACTTAAGTTTTTTTAGGATATCTTGTCTATGTCTTATGAAGGATATTTTTATTTTTAAATCTTGGTACTGCGTTTGTAATTGAATACATTAAAAACATATTGTATTTGTTTGTAATAACATTTATTTAAATGAAATGTGGGTTTAAAGCAAAAATTATAATATACGAAGATCTAGGCATGATATGAATTAACTAGATTGGAACTAATAAGGATAAGTTCAAATTTCATATTGCAATAATGTATTTTTATAATGAGCATAAAAAATGTAAAAAAAATTATTGAATTATTATAGAAACTTCTATATATTCTTTGCTTATTTTTATATCCATCATGCACAAAAATTTCTTCAACGCCAAATACAGATCCCAATTATGTATAAACACGGGGATAGTGTACATGCATCGCTTCTATGCGTTCCACTCGTTTACGCAGTTTCACAGAAACGCAATAGCTGCGGCTGCCCTGTTCCTTGCCGCGAAGGTGAGTTTATATGGATTTTGTCTATATAGAGTAAATAAGCAATTTTTAACCCTAATGATATATAGTATAATGTGAAAAAAGGCATAATAATGTAATGAAATCAAATTAAATAAAAATACTTTATTGTGCACCAAGTCACATAGAAATAAATTCTTTAAATAAGCTCCATAGAAAAACAACAGGCAGTCTTATCGCTAAAGTAGCGATCTCTTCCAGACAACCTAGTGGGCAAGGAGACGCTATTCATATTTAGTAAAAAAAACATTGAAGTGATGTGAAAATAATGATAAGATTTTCAATATATTTTGCATTAGTTATCAGATAACATTGTGATTTTTTGTTATAATTTTTTTATACAGATATTTTTGGTAATACAGTAAATTTTTAAAAACGAATATATTGTCTGTCATCAATCAATATATATGTCGGAGCATTTAAATAACTCTCCATAATTATTTAAAATAAATGTTTAAATATGTGCTCAGTGCACACAACTAGCGCAGTTGATGATAGTTTAGAGACTAGCCTATCAAACTACTGACTCAAGGAATGTAAACCATTGCATGGTCCGTAACCCCCAGCATTTAATATGAACACTATTCTATGCCACAGAGTACATTCTAATATAAATTAATTCTCTCACATATATATTCAATGATTAATAATTGATTTCAGGTGGAGGAACAGCCAAGAAAATTAGAATATGTAATAAAGGTAGCGCACGTCTGCCTCCACAGAGGTGAGGGTGTGAACGCACTCACCTCTGAACAGTACCAAGAACAGGTGAGCTTAAACCAGCTGTTCTGGACTTTATGTTTATGTTTATCTGGATTAAGCTATTGCATTAAGCTTTATAATAAAATTTGCAATCATATTTGTTATGGATATTTATATAATATTTGATTGAAAGATTGAGATGCACTTATAAATAGTGATTTTTCTATTGTTTTTAATAAAATTGAATGAATAGTAAATTCAGTGATAAGATTTTGATTATATCGCCATCTATTAGACATGTTGAGAAGTACCCATAACTGACAGCATTGTTGATGTGTAAACAAAATAATGTTTAGTTTCTAATTTGTATATTGATTATATGTTAATGATTGCATCATATTAATTTGTAATTTATCTGTTTTAACTCTATTGCGACATGAAGCAATTTGATCTAAGCGTGATGTTTTTAATATCACGTATTTCCAGACGATGTGTTGATTATATTATAAATTATTATCATTTATACGTGCATATGAAAATCAATGAAATTTATTGACCATAAAGATGTTGTTGTAGTAGTTATTACTTCGTACAATGTTTTATAGGTAATTTAAATGACTTTAAACAACTCGGTTGTTTCTAAATAACGTTATTAAAAATAGATGAGATAACATTTTTTTTGTTTGTAACAAAATTGTATTTAACCCAGAACTACTCTACCGATGTTATATTTTTTTATTATTAGAAAGTTTCACTTTGATGGAGTTACATAGACTATATTTTATTTAATGCCTAATAGTAAATAATGAGTTGGAAGTTTTTTGAAATCAGCTGAAAACTTCCATTGCAGGCTCAAGACCTAGTATTCAACGAGAATGTTCTACTACAGACGTTAGGTTTCGATGTAGCTATCGACCACCCACACACGCATGTCGTACGGACATGTCACCTTGTAAAAGGTGAGACGTGCTCCCGTACGGTATCGAAAGTAGCGTAACGCGGAACGCGGCGTGGCAACACTGGCAACGTCGAACCGTGGCGGGAAAACGATTCGGCCCGCCATTTGTTTTTATCTGTGACACGTGACTTCCATTTTTGAATGCATGTGCTTTTGGGCGGGATTTGGATATCGTTTTAGTCGTATTTTTTCTTTGTACATCGAATGTGTTTTATTTTGGTCCACCTAGTATTTTTCTGATTTGGTTGCCTTTTGTGGCATTTTTTAAGTACATATCAAAATTCACAAAAAAAAAACAAAATTCATACATAACAAATAAATATTATGTATTTAGTTTGACGTTTTGTCGTTAATCCTATATTTTCCGTTATTTATATAATATCTTCATAATAATTATGTACTTTCTATACATTTATTCAATGCTTGATTCAATAAACAAATTTAAATTTTTGATTTGAATATTTTAATCAAGCGAATTTCGTATTTCGTAGAGCATAGAAAGCTTATATATTTTTAAGTTTAAATATCTAGAATAAGGTCGTTCCCGAAAAGTCTCGAGTTTCGCACAGGTTTGTCTGATTTATTCCTTATAAAAAGATGGAAGTCACGAACCGAATCGTTTTGCCCACTCTCAAAAGTGCCAAGCCACCGCGACCAAGGTTTATAGTGTTGAAGGTATGTACTTAATGTACTATGTAAATATAGCATCTTTCACTCCTATCCCATCATACAACCATTTCTGTTTGCTTGTAATGAGTACCCAATTAAAAATGAATAAATACACATATGAAGCAGGCTTCATGATGTCATATTTTCGCATAATAAATTCTCAATTGTTAGGAATGTGTGTTGGAAAATAAAAGACTATAAATGTCGATTGTCTAGTCAAATTTCATACTAAATTGAAATAAACCAACAGTAAGATATGTAAGAAAATGTAAGCTAGATATTGTGTTGAATTCTTCAATATTGCATGTAGCTCTCTTTATCAAATATTGTCTGCGTACATTCTAGAAACAATGAGAAAAATAACAAAAAGGGAAATAAAGCATTTCGCCACCTCACTTCATTATGAGCATGCGTCCCATACTTTGCAATGATTTTGTGCTATCCTCTTGATTTATTTGCTAATTGTATGAATTTCTCATTACAGCGCCGAAGGATTTGGCCCAGACGTCATACTTCATGGCTTCGAATAGTTTACATTTGACGACTATGTGCTTGCAATACAGGCCAACGGTGGTCGCTTGCTTTTGCATACATTTAGCCTCTAAATGGAGTAATTGGCAGGTAAATTTAACTATTTACTTGCGTATTGGTGGACCCGTGAGCGTGGAACCGAGGTGTTCTGGTTTCGATTCCCGGTGCGGACACTCAAAAATGAAAATGTCACGGTCTGGCGGGACACACCCTACCTGATTTAGTCTATTCTAGGCGTACCAAAGGCGTTAAATCACTAAATAGTATAAAACAAAGTCACTTTCTCTGTCCCTATGTATGCTTAAATCTTTATAACTACGCAATTGATTTTGATGCCGAATTGTTTAATAGATAGTGATTCAAGAGGAAGGTTTATATGTTAATAATTACATATATTAAACTACTCAGAATTTAGCGCTAAAAAGCTAGTTACATGTTGAAGCTACAAAATTCATAATGATAAACTGTTTTAGATACCACAATCGCACGAGGGCAGACACTGGTTCTCGTACGTGGACAGAACGGTGACCACGGACCAGTTGGAGCGTTTGACGGCCGAATTCTTGCATATATTCGATAAGTGCCCGTCTAGGCTTAAGAAGAAAATGATGACCATGTCTAATACAAGTGGGTGGTTTTTGTTACTGGCAATATGTAATTGATTTGCTAAATATGATGAGTTGATTATAAAACTAAGCTCTGGTAACATTAATTTTGTTTCGGTTTGTGTACTGTCACCGGAATGCAAAAAAAAAAAAGAATATTGTATATATTCTTAATTCAATACGAAATAAAAAATCAGGATTTGATGAAGGACAAATGTCCACATTGGTCGTTTAAAGGCAGATTAAAGGTCAAATTGTCCACAAGTGTATGCTTTAATAGTATAATTGGTAGGATCATGCTTCTCCCACAATAGCAGTCATAGTGAATAGATTTGCAATGAAATAATAATGGCTTGCACAATGTTGTTTTTTTTTTTATGATTGTTTCTATTGAAAATACAAGCCTACGTCAATGTATCATCAGTGATGGTTCAAACCACCACTTCCTTAAAGATAGTGGCATAATAATATTAATTATTTACTGCCGTCCCGAATTTGGCCAGCATATTGGATTATGGCCTGAGCCCTTATAGGACCAACTACATAAGCTCCTACTGCACTTCGTATCGTGTGTGCAGTTGGAACAGGTGTGGGCTGATGATGATGATGATGAAGGATTAATTGTAGGCGGCAGTTCTCCGAGCGCGCCGCACCCGTCCAACTCGATGGCGAACTCACCATTCGATAGGAAGAAGCAAGAGCACACGCTTGCCAACAGTGATGAGATTGACAAATCCTTTGATAAAGGTGAGACATTTTATATAATATTTTGTTTGATTTTATTGAATACTTTAATTGAATATATGTGTAGATGATAATATAGACTATAAAAGTTTTTGGTTGTTTTTTTATGTAGTTCGGAATTTCAGTCATATTTCAGTCATTTTCAGTTATATTTTAAAAATAATGAATGAAACTGATACAAAGTTAAAAATTACAACTTAAAATAAATGTAGAACTAATGCTATATAATATTTAGTTTTATAGCATTAAAATGCTTTATAAATGAGAAATTTTGAAAAAATAGAAAATGCTATATATTTGTTGTTTGATGAGATTAATTTTCGGAATATATGTTATTTATGAACACTTGAGTATTTAATTAAAACTTATGGTATTTAACAGAATATGAACGTGAGAGGCGTCGCCAACAACCACCAGGCGGTTACGTGCCGGCGACGTCACAACCTAACCAGCCGCCACCGCAAAAGATAGACTTCAACCTGTACCGAGAGAAAAGGGAGAGAGAGGAGAGAGAGAGACGGCAACAGGCGATGCAGAGGCAGCCGGGCAACCCTCAACCCCCCTCCCGGCCGAACCCACCCCCACCCCACCACAGACC
>NC_052125.1:3056142-3072764 GCF_012273895.1 Zerene cesonia | reverse complement strand
CGCACCCGGCCAGCGCGCCCGCGGACGACGCGCACAAGCACAAGAAGGACAAGAAGAAGAAGGAGAAGCACAAGCACAAGGACCGCGACAAATCCAAGGACGAGAGGAAGAAACACAAAAAGGACAAGGACAAGAAGAAGGAGCCGAGCCCGCTCGCGGAGGACGGCACCATCAAGATAACGATACCGCGCGAGAAGCTGTCCAGCCCGGGGCTGAAGATAAAGATCCCGAAGGAGAGGCTGGCCGCGCCGCCGCCGCCGCCGCACGCCTCGGGGCTCAAGATCAAGATATCCAAGGAGGTTCTGGACGCTTCCAGAAAGCGCTCCAACGCGGAGCTCGCCGGCCCGCCGCACAAGCTGGCGCGGCACGAGACCCCCAAGGTAGGCAATTGGACTGTCCCACCCCCTTACAGGCCGCCGCTGCCCTACTACATGGTGCAGCCGCCGCCGCCGCTGTACTACGGCCTCATGGACGGCTACTTCTACGGGCCCGTGTTCCAGCAGCAGCAGCAGCAGCAGCAGCAGAACCAGCCGCCGCTGCCCTCCGTGCCGCCGCCGGCCGTGCCGCCGCCGCCGCCCGAGTGACCGGCTGTTCAACTGGAATATAGCCGCTCGTTTCACTGGAATGTAGACGCTTATTCCGCTGGAATATAGCCGCTCGTTCCACTGGAATGGAGCCGGGTGTTCCGAATTGCGTGCACGTGTAACCGATAGCACTGATGTCGTTGGAGTAGTCGGTGGTTCGAAGTAGTCGTCGGTCTTACGTGGATGAACAAAAGTTATTTAAATTATTAAAAAAAATTAAATTTTTGCAAACAACATTATTCAAGTTGTGAGTCGCAGTACTATCTTCGATTGGCGTTAGTGTATGGGCTATTTTTAAATAATTTACATGCAATTGACAAATTCGAACTAGCGATTAACTCAGCGATATGTTGATGGACCATTCAAATAATACTCTTCAGTCCGAATTTATTAAATTATCAACGATGTAATTGTATCGACGCTTGAAAAACGAATTTCCTTCAAATTTACATTAATATATAAAAAAAAAATATACATACAATAAAAAATACTTTGTCGTTTTGGAGAGAAATTTTATTGATGGGAATTCATATATTGATATAGTTCAACTAATTAGGGCAGTTACCGTGACGTTGTTAAGCGGTACTAATTTCAGTATGTGAAAGAGATGGACGAACTATATTATATAGCGCTTTCTTTTTCCCACACTGGAATTAGTACTGATTTAAAACGTAGCGGTAATACCCCTCCAGATGTTTTACCATTCCTATATAGGTTTGACGTATTGTCTAGTAAAAATTATTGTAATACAAATATAGTTTTTTTATATTTTTTTTTAGTTGAACTGTAAAGTAAATAGTTATAATTAATTAACTGGCGTACTTTTGTATCGGCCGATTGTGACCTGGTTAAAATATCATTTTAGACACTAGATGCGCTAGATTTTTTTAGGTTTATTTTTATCGTTAGTACTTGCTTTTTAAAGATGTTGACTATGTTGTGTCCTCTACTGTATTGTATTCTTATTTTTGTTATCTATATAGATATTTATTTTATTGTTTTGGTTTATATATATTGGCTTTTATTTACTATTGATTTTTTTAAAGTCATTTTGAAATTTATGAATAAAAAACTACAAATAATACAGGGTATGAAAATCACGAATAAAAGTGTCATTTTTATTATAGATAAAAAAATCCTTTCTGTTTTTTATATGTTTGTATCTAAAATCTTATCTTAATAACAATTTTTTTCATAAAATTGTATTTATCTTTTTCTATAGCGCTAAAATTAATACTAAAAATTATCGATTTATGATAAAAATAACGCTTTTAGAAAATATATTTACAAAAATTATCGAACTTTTCCTACAATAGACGTACCATAGTTATGTCTATACACTATTGTTACGTAATTGTCTATGAATGTTGCTTGTTGTCTTCTACCAGCTAATTGAATTTAAAATTTGAATTTTTCTATACAAAATAATCATTATATTCGATGCAACTTAGAATAGGATCAATTTGGCGCCATTTTGTAACGTCATCATATGTATTCATTCAAGCGACTTAAAAATCTAAGTTAAGAAGTGAAGTTTGTATTAGAATTTGAAATGTTAGTTTCTGGAAAAATGTTTATAAGCACTATTGATTTGCAAAAAAACGATTTCTAAGTTGAATCGTTCTTTTCAAATGGCACTTGATACAAAATCGCCACGTATTACACATTCCTATTCTTAGTTGAATCGCAAAGTACCTATAAATTAAACAATGAATGTCTATTTATACACTAGGATATTTAAAATATTATCTATATTGCATATTATGTAACTTTTTTGTTCTATTATCTATAAAATGTATATATATGTATATATATATGAAAAAAATTAAACAAATGTTCCGTCTTTTCGAATAAGGGTTAATGTCAACAGAAACTTAAATTCGACAGAAGTTATGGCTCATAATTCTTTCCTTATATTCTAAATAATTTTATCGAAATGTTGGTGCTTTCTTTTAACTCTAGTAAAAAAAAATAATTATATTGAATTTAAAATACATACATAAAAAAACGATCTGTTTTGTTTGTATCTTAATATTATAATGTTTAGTTAGATGCTAGCTTTTATATATTTAATGTAAACGAAGCTCATACTGCCATTACTACGTGTAAATATAATAATATATTTTTTCTATTCGTGTACATTTGTATGTAAATATTAGATTAGGTCTATTTATATAATATAATATAGAACGCATTACCATGTAAGCTTTAAATAATTATTAATGCTAGTTTTATTGTTTGCTCAAGAAATTGGGGCGTTTCTGTGAGAGTGGGTGCTCAAACAATCGTTTTAGAATTCATTTTTTCCGTTGTGCTATCTCTGTGTCTCGCCTAATAGATAACTGTGCTAGAGCGAGATGGCTAATGTATCTGTCTCCTTTCAGTATATTGTATTTTGGTGTCATAGAAAGAGACAGAGTAACGATAGCCCAAAAGTGAATATGGTCGGTCAGTTATATTGTATTTTATATTTTACATCATGTACATTATTATTCTTTTAACTTGTGGTATATTCAATTTTGTTATTAATTGAATGATTGTATTATAGGACACCTCAATTTGTATTGAGTAATATTAAAATGTTAAAAATTTAATTTAGCCAAGACGCTCTCTTGTAATATGGAAAATAACTGTCCGTAAGTAAAAGGAATAGTAATGATGGATCCACACGATCAATTGGCATGATGCAATAGGTTTGATCAAACCAATATTTGTCAAACACCGAGCGGATCAAATGTTTTGTTAAGCATTTTTTTAAGCATTTTCTGTACTTTTGTATCTTCCTATTTGTTTATAATTCAGTTAATACCTCGGTGAAAACTGTCTATGAAAGTTTATCTTTGTTAGTATCAAATGTTATATTTTTTATATGAATAAATAGGGAATTTGACCATTGACGAAACCGACAAAAAATATATCAAATCAAATAAAGCTATATTATAACATAAAGAATATATTAGTTATTTTTGTATAGAATTTATGGAAACAAATGATAAGAATTCATTTGAACGAAAACGTACGTTCATTGGGTAAAATTATAAATTTTATCAACGGTTAAATACCTCATGGCGAAGGTTTTCGTCTATATGTAGTACCTACATAGTTGTTCAACGGAAAAAGTCCTATACATTATTCATAGAATCATAGATCAATTTAAGAACCTCATCACATATAATATATAAAATACTTGATCATTTTTATAATTATAAAATCTATATTTTGTAAAAAAAATGGACCATGACCATTGACGAACCATAAACAACTTGTACTCTGTCGCCGAAATATGTCCAACCGGCATCGTATAAATCATTCATTGAAATGAAAACCTTGTTTCGTTGCAGTAATGTTCAAAATTCATTGTATCGCTCATAAGTAAACTCTGCCTAACACTCTTGTGGGCAGAGATTTGCTCGGGACATTTTTTGGAGTGCGACTGAATGAAGTTGTTTGTTGTATACCAATGATGGTCACTATAAATATGCAAATAATGACTCTATATACAAAAAAAAATCATTGTTCAAGTTTAAAAAAAGAAAAATTGGCAATGTTTTATAAGGCTAAAAACTGACGTTTCAAATCATTTATTTGATTTTATCTAAATATTAGAACCGTAGAATATTGTGAAAACAGAACTGGTTTAATTCATAATATTATCAAATCTCTCAAATGCTGTGTACGTCGGATTAATTATCTGTATAATGAATAAATCGTCTTGAAAATTCTTAGTCTTAAAATCCTTAATATTTATCCATGTATTGAGTGGTTTAGATGTCTGTTGTTCTTACAATGAATGCCATTGTTGTTACCATTTACTTTAAAATCTATTGATAGTTATTTTTTGACAAATTTAACCTTAAGTACTTAACGTTTGTATTTTCGGTTAGGTTAAAAGTGTTTTATGTTTTGTTGAAATGAGATTATCATTCCATTACTTAGTTATAATAACGTTGCTATAAAATAATGACATGTAAATAATCTATGTATAAGGTTCTTTTTTATTAAGTATTTTTTCTAGTTGATATTACAGTTTCAAAATTAAATATCAATGGGACCTTTTGAATTTTATTTTTGTTTAATTTACCTTGTATCGTTTTTAATTGGGGACAGTACAATTATAGATATACGATGTTTTTATTCAGAATTGTGGTCACTTATCATGATCATGACTTAAACAAAATTGATCATTATATTTACGGTGACCGTGACAGATTTATTTTTACGGTCACTTTTATAAATTTGACATATATATATTTTACATTTGACACTGTTTGCATGTGTGAATTGTTGCTTATTTACACTTTTGTTTTAATACACGGTTCTAAAGCACCGGTTGGCATTACATTTTCTTTATTTGGCTGTTATGTTTGTTTGTTTTTTATTTTATTTTATTTTTCCTGTCTAGATATTTAAATATGTGAATTTATTGAATCCCTCTTTATAAATGTGTTATAAAATGTAACAGCTAAATGTAAGCTTGCGCGCAGCTGTGTATTTCGTGACCTATGGGGCTAGAAAACTATCGTTCGAACAAAACTAATCATGTAATCGGTAAATGGCGTTCGGAACATAGTTTTCATTTTGGGATTTCACAACATAACTCCCAGGTATCCCTTGCTTTACAAAACTCTGGTGGCGGGTGTTATTTCTTAGTTCTAATTGCGAAATGTCATTTGGTTTGTTTTTATTTTTATTTTTTTCAATACTCTCGGCAATTAGAACTTTGAAAGTGCTAACACGTGCGGCGGTAGTTTTTTTTTTTATAATTTATCAAATAACCGCCGCGCGTTAGCCCTTGCAGCCTCGTTAGGAACGACGACACACGGCTGTGCGCTCACAACGGCTCGTATTCCGCAGGTCGCCGATGCACTCGGAAACGGACATCCGGGCAAGTGACACCATCGCGACACTAGCGCTACGTGTGTCGACGTTCCTCAACAACAAATGGACCTCACTAGTGTAGTGTAACGGTTTTTTTTTAATTTTGTCGGAAACCACCAACGGTTTACGATGTCGCTTTAAAAGTGGATCGCTTTGGGCATTTCTATAATTTTTTTTTCGTTTCGTTTCGTTGGACGATTCATCGCTCGCATTTAATTTCGTGTTCAGTGTACAGTCTGTATTGTACTGTCGTTTCGTTTTTTACTCATTGTATATTAAATATTTTTGTAATAGACCCATTATGAATACCTCTCAATATGATAGTTTTGAAGTGATGAATTATGTCCAAAACACTAATCTGTGTAAATACGATATGGAAATTAAATGTATTGAAAAGTTAATTAAATTTGTATATAAAATAATTACTCGTTCATGTAACAGCCATTTGCTTGGAACTTTATTATTTAATGTTATTTTAACGAATTACAGGACATTTATAGTAATTATTACATTTTTTTTTGTCATATTTATACTTAAATACAAACAGGTATTAGTTTTCAATGTTTGTGTGGTATAACAAATTATGAAATAATATTAAATAATAAAAGAAGACATTTATTATTGCTAAAGCCCGTGTTTGGCTGTAAAATTTATCTTTAAGTAGTCCAATATTGACTGATTATTTATGGACCCGCTTTGCTCTTTATAGGTATTGAATTGAATTAGAAAAAAAAAACGAAAATTAGAACAGAGATTCGTGTATGAGCAATAAGTATGTCGTACAAGTTCCTTAACTATAGTGTATCGATATCAACATAACACCATTTTTAAACTAGATTTAAGAGTTTATAATGTTAATATTAACGTAAGCGCGGTTTGCGTTTTACATCTCTTATTTAAGTAGAAATGGGATGATGGGAGTGTTAATATTTGCCCCGACAATGCTTTCTCACCTTTCTCAATTACATTGCAAATGATTTTCGTAACGTTTTATCGCCTGTCTAGAGAGATGTTATTGAGGCTTGAACTAAATTTATATTAGTGTTTCATCGGTCGTGATATGTGTGTGAATTATATTAGGTATAATAATTAGCCTTGGATTAATGTTCGTCAAAATGTTTTATAGACAGAACACCATCGCTTAAAGTATGTTTAGATATGTTGAGAAAGTTAAAGGACCGGTTTCATAAATGTTTTTAGTAAAATATCACAATTTTTCTACATTACGGTTCGCAAACAAGCTTTAAGCCATGCTTGTGTAAATAAAGCGCTGTTAAAAATAATGACTGTTTTGTTTTTAATCTTATTTAAATGAAAAGTGGACAGGCGGGCGATATTGTAACGAGCGATTGTAAAAATTTGTTTTTAACCTATACTAATACAACCTCTTTAGACTGATAGAAATATATTTGTAGAATTGAATTATAAAGTAAACACCGATTATCGAAATACTCCACAGTAAATATAAAATTGTTCGTAATACACGTAGACGTGTTACAAGATGCATATTTATACCCGACGGAAGTAGCATTTAGCAAAGCAAACGATATATCCAATATTTTGCATAGCCTTAATTACGATAGGTTTGTCTCGACTATTAAATCAAATTTTACACCTACCTCCAATTCGTGTAGTTCTTGTAATACTTTTTCTTCGGCAGGTCCAAGGAAATTTTTTTTTTCTTCAAAAACTGCTTTACAAATTTTCACTCATTTATATACTAGTTTTGTTGTTCATACTTATTTGTAAACTATTTTTGAACACAAAATGTACGAAAACCTTTGTTTACTGGGAAAAAAAATCTATATTCACGTACTATATTTCAACAAGTACAAAGTTCGTTAAAACTACACGGTGGCATCGTAGTCAAGATTTTTATAAGTGACTATTCTTATGATAAATTAGCTAGGATATAAGTAAATAAATGAAAAACGAAATAAAAATATTAATTTAAGACGACTGCTGCGAACAAAGAATAGATGAATAGGATGTTATATCGCTTCATTTAGCTAACTTTTTATTTATGTGTAGTTATAATTTAGCTAGGAACAGTTAAATATGCCCAAAGAGAAATAGGATTTTTTTTTTCGCAAAATCATATGACAAAGTTATATTTAATCAAATTAATGAATCCAAATCATAACAGCTTACTAGACACAAGACGTATGTAAACAATTCTAAACTTGTTAAGGATTAGATAATTATTATTCGTATAAGATTTAAACGTAAGAATGTATATTTTGTAAAATCGTAAAAAAAATGAATTGTCCGCAAAGTTTGTAGCGTAAGGTCATCACTGAAATGGTCACGATATTTAGTTCAAAAGTAACCATTTTGGGATTATCAAAGAGCAAAGTGGGTCCGTTTCGCTAATACATATTTACTGCAAATTCGTATAATACATATAATATGTTTGTGTATACCTCTACATCGACTTGAATATTTTGCGTATTTTCATTTTCGCTACGTTAACAAAACACCGATTGTCTGATCAGACGTATTTGAATAATTTACTTAATAGGAACATATCACTCGCAAAAAAACCATCGTTTACATTCAACTGATTTTCTGATCAGATAATGGAAAGAACGAAGACTACATATTTTTCAGTATTATTCTTTCATGCTATTAAAAGAAACGTCGCAAGTTCTACAGTCTCGACTCTATAGAGGTATACATAAAGTATCATTTTGAGCATTATAGTATAATAAATCGGCCGCATTCTTAAAACATGTGATATGACAGATTTACTCAGGTGTATCAAGGTTGTACTCTAATATTGTTATTCTATACGTAATCGTTGGTATTCAGTCTGAGTTATATTATAGGGGGCAAAAATATAAAACTTTATAGAAGCCAGCAAATACTCCCCCCCGAACCTTTCGTTATTTTTGCTATTTCAACACATCAGTTATCAAATTGCGCCCGTGTGATATAACTCAGACGTCGCAAAGTACGTTCGGGGAGCCCTGAATATATTATTATTGCTTAAATCGAGGTCGCGATCGTACGGGTGACCCATTAATGTTGACCAAAAATTGTTCAATACAAAAAAGTATTAAAAAATAAAAAAAACAAGAAGCACATCGACGTTTTCTTTTAAACTCAATTCCCCGACACCCAGTTTTTTTATACTGACCGTGACGTGGTCACGAAATTCGTCACGGTCATCGTAATTGGGAATTCGATTATTATCCCTGTGAAAGGGTTCCCTCAACGAATTTTGTTTTATGGTAGACTAACCTGTGAAATTCTAAATACATCTTTAACACCAAGTTTAATGCAATAATTATTCATTTCTTCATGGAAAGTTTTAAATATATTATATAGTAGCTTTAGAGTAATGGTAGTTGAAATTTGATATTTTATTAAATTACTGCATTAAAATTAACATTTTTTCATTTTGGAGTGAAACACCGTAAACTATGATGGTTTTTATTCTTTTACCAAACTACAATTCTCGAACCATCACATGAAATATTTCGACGCAACGATGTTTCAATAAATATGTTCAAATAATTTGGATTTTCCATAATCAATAATAGCATACTTAACAACTCTCTTTTTTACTTAATGTCATGAAAATCAACCATTCTCAGAATAAAATACAGCCGTCTAAGAGACTGCCAGTAGTTTTAAGATTTAAAATCTAGAAAACGGCGGCGAAAATATGACCAATCAGTCCTCTTTTTTGACTAATTGAATGTTTGAATAAGTAATACGAATATTCAGAAATATTGATAGGTACAAGTATTAATTTTCCAACCTACATCTATTAACAGTCACTTACGTGTTTCAATTTCATCTGTATGTTCTATCTTATTTTATTGCTTTCCTTTAAAACACAGCTATGCATAATACAAATTACTCATGATAAATTTGGGAAATTAGTTGTTCTTCTAATGTCGTTATTTCATTTTCATCAAATTTAATAACAATAATTTAATAATGAGTGGGAAACTCTATTAAAAAAAAATGCTTGTTGACATTTTATGTGAGTATTGTTTTCATTAAATATCCATTAATATTAAGTACCTATCCAATTGTGGATCTTAGGAAATATATTAAAAAAATTAATAGCAACACGGCAGGCAGTGTCAATTAGTAATATATGAAAAACTATAAAAGAGTTGAGCAGATTAAAGTTTAGGTCATTAGGTTTAGGTCTTCAACTTTATCATTTGATTTAAAAAAAGTAAAGTAAGAGTACTTTTGGAGTAATGAAAAGTATAACAATGCTTTCTTTTTTATTTACACTCCTGCAGTATATATTTTGAAAGTGCTTAGTGCACTTTTGAAATAATATTTGATTTTTTATTGAAATATCGTTAGCGCGAAAGTGTGTTAACACTTTCATTCAATTCTAGGATAGAATACCTAAAAAATTTAGGACAAATTAGACAGTGTTGAAGCTCAGATCAATAATAATTTTATTAGTCTGAGGTTTAAGTGCCTTTCCAATTATTTTGAGTTTGTCGAATGGCCACCAAAGCCAAGAAGTTATGAAAACATTCAATAAAAACGAAATGGTTGATGTAATACTATTATCAATTTTTACATAAATAATGAACTAATTCTTTCTTGTAGTTAAAATACTCGATAGACATGATCTTGGATAACATTTTGTGTGTGCTCAACCATTCATTTCATTTAAATGATATGAATATTTCACCAGATAATAGTTCTCTTTATTTTATTATAAATATGAAATAGGGAATGCTGATCGCCGCGCAGTTTGTATATATAATATTAAATAAAGCGTTCTTTCAAAATGTTGTTTTATTAAGCTCTGTGTTTGGATATAAGAAAAATATTCACAGCTTACCACTAAGTAATATACTACGCACAGTTTACCTTTTAACGAAAAACGGTGAAATGCTATGATAATTTACAAATTGTGTTGTTAACAAACTCCTTCGAAACGGTTGGACCAATTTTAGGAAGGAAGGGTAAGTCTGAGGATCGGTCAACATCTATTTTGCTTACTGCTATAGTAGAAAGTCAGCACAACGTTTCCTTCTCAGCTAGTTTAAATGTATTTTCAAGGTTTATAAACTGGCCCCGGCAAACAAAAATTTGCCAATTTTATTAATCAGTTTAGTGTTAGTAAAATCAGTTTCATTTTACACTAGCATTGCCAAACCGCTTCAGCTGCGGACAAATTTAGCAAATATTTAGGTTACGCCAAGTATCATCAGAATCCGTTCAGTGGTTTTCGTGTGAATGAGTAACAAACGCACATCCATACATCCTTACAAAATCATGGTCAAATATTTCACGGCGAGCAGAAAAGAAACTAGGCCCTAGGTTTAAGTTTTAGCGCAGTGGTGGTAATGATTAGGCTCGTTCTTTCAAAACGGACTCGGTCGTTCAAAACATCTTCAGCTCTGGAATTTTAAAAAATCGGTCCTATAGATTCAGAGCTTACCAAAAACCCTCAATACACAAACATAATCTTTCGATAGTATTTCAATTCAACAATTTCCTATCAAATACGAAAAGAATCTGCCAATCGAATTGAGAACCTCTGTAGTGCTGCGATAATGTTCTAAATTTGCCTTTTGTTTCTTTTCCAAGCTCAATATTAATTTATTAAATTAGCTTTCTTCCAGAAGCACTTTTGGATCGTCATAACTACTAGGTTTCATACCCACTCTATAGCCACTGTAGGTCGATAAATATTGCTTCTTTTACCAACTATTAATAACACTTTTACTAGAATAATAATATAATTTTTTCCGTAAGTCGATATTGATTAAATTTTTCGTTATATTTCATTACTTACTATTTTCTATTACTTGGGCAATATAGCATTACAAAACCGATCATGACAGTGAAAGTTTTTTTTTTATGTTTCTGTTGGCATTGTGTTAAATATGATCAATCTGTACAAGGAAATGAATAAAACAAAATAATGAAACAGAATCTTCGCTTTATTTCAGCAATTTCTGGTTGAAAAAAATAATCAACAAAACTACACTGAAATTCTGAACATGACTATTTTTACAAACAATTTACAGCAATTTTTATTATAACCGCCCGCACTTTGAACGCGGCCCGCGGCCCTCGCGGACGAACTTTAAAAAAAATAACTAATAATTAAAAAATAAACATAATAGTAATAATATTTACAAGAAAGTAATTTGCAACACGCGGCTGCGCTTGCGTCTAGGCTAAGGGAAAGGAAATAAAACACCCCCGCCCCCTCGCGCCGCGTTCAAAGTGCCAGCGTAAGCCTAATACTAAAATCAGAAACTTATGAGGTAAACGTCTTCCTATCCACTTTACTAAGCGTATGTTAACGGCCCCAAAAATGAGGCCAATTTTTTTTTACATTTTTTCCCAAATTTGCAGCCTTTTGTACAGTATATGATACTTACTAATTATACATGTATAGACATAGTTAAAACCGTTAAATTTTTTTTTTGGTCGCGAGTGCTTTTCCTTATCAGTCCGAGGCACGAGCTGGTACGAAAACGCGCTCGCAAGATTTTTTTTAAATGTAGCAACAACAGGACAATTGCGTAAACACGACTCGCATAGCTAGATTTATATCCCCAATGTTTTAATTACATTAAATTACATACAACGATATTATTATTATAATTTTTTTTTCATATTTTCCTCGACTCCTAAAGAGAATTATATGAACGGACAAAACATTTTTAGGTGTTTTGTACCGAGTTATTATTTATGCGGAAAAAAGAGCAAGACTGGTTTACTTACAGACAAAAAAAAATGAAGGCAATTTTGAATGATTAATATTTTAGATCCTGCAAGAATTAGCTTCAAATATGTAAAATAATAAATAATAACTCGATACAAAACCGAAATAGACACATATTAAGTGAGGTTGCAGTGGTAGTTGCAGGTATCGATATATTTCATCAACTATTTACGCGTGTCGACGTGCCTTCTAAGACACTTTCCACTAATCTACAGATAATATATAAATTACACAGATTACAAATTTTTTGGTACCGTCAATTCGCTATCGGTTTTTGTGTTTTTTAAAAAAAAATCAAGCTGTCAAAGTTAATTAAAAAACAAAAAAGTGTTCAAGATCGTAAGCGGGAATCAAATAGATTATTTCGATAAACATATGATTACAAAATGTTTCTAAAAATACAAGATATCTGTATTCTCACTTTAGCGTCATAGTCAACAGATTATATTTGAAATTTTACATAGATTTTTTTTTTAATTGGAAGATAATTAATTATATAGATAAAATATTTCGATTGAAGTTACGAAACCGCATTTTCACTAAATCCGTACATTCACATACTAAATGTTAAGAAGTTATTATGTATGAATATACTCGTGTTACACCTTAGACGTAGACGCTACTGTGATTTAGTTAAAATACGATTTATCGAAAACATTTACTTATATTTATTTCGATATCGAGTGAAATACAACGCCTAGGCGAACTATCATTTTGAACTAACCGTACAATAATTATCATTCGCAGTACATCACCTATTCAAAAATTACATTCATCACTATTTATGCAACATTTATATTTCATAAAAATGATTCATTTCAGATTTCACTTAATTTATAAAATCAACTCGAACCAGCTGCAAACATTTCAAAGATTGGCGTCTATCGCGAGAAATTGAATTGATATTTGAATACGTTATCGATAAAGTTAAATTGTTTCACAACATTATGAACTAACGGACAGGGGGCTAACTAATTTCTCTCTGGACCGGCCAGTATATATATATACATACACTTATATAATACATTTATTTTACATGTATGGTAGTTACATACGCTCGTCGTCGCATATATAAAGTTACCGCAAATGTAAAAACTACAGAATGTTTTCGCTAAAAACCTAGAGGCATATGCCAGCCATATGCCATTAACTAACTCGGTGCATATTCCAATTGTCCAATAGCAACTACAATTGCGATGACAAAATTTTTGAAAAAATTCAAAATTTTGGAGAAAAAAAATCTAGTTTTAATTGTCATTTGATCAGATTAATTGAAATTTATTAAATTATTGAAAAAAAAAAAATTACATTTTTTTTAAACCTAAATTTAAAAAAAAATCTATTGTTATTTGTTACTTGATCTGATCTGAACAAAATCAATATTAAACGTGGCCTAGATTTTAATATGAAAAATACCATGAACACAATAAAAAAAAAAAAAAATACCAAAAAGACCTCGTTAACAAATTTCGATTTCGCTATAGAATTGCACCTAAATATTGTCCATTAAACATTAACTACATATGCGAACCGTCCATATACAAACGGGCGGTATATAAATATTAAATATGTGTTACAAATATTACATACTACACAAATTTTCTAACGCAACTTATAAACTATAATACGTTGAACTATTTTCATTATATATTTATAAGTAGCGTTGAGGCTGGCATTTGCAAAAGAAACTCCATGTATTAACTAATTCACAGCCACTTAAATAACTTATGAAGCGTGCAATTACAATTATATGGACATCGATTGGGTTTTAAAACCGATTTAACCGTTTTAATTCTATTTATATGACGGGTTATTTAATATTAGCTTAGGATAATGACGATACAGTTATATTTAGTTAAAATAAATGTAATTTAGGTGGTTGCCAGTTATTATGAGTTTAGCAATTGCCTTTTAATGGCGATTTTTCAATTCCTCGTTAAAATTTATCCGTCCAATAAAATATTTAACAATAAAATTAAAATGTCACCTCTAAAATGTCAAATTTCTAGCAATTAGAATACATTTTTGAAATGGTTGTTTAATATGATTTTAGACGAATAAATTTTTGGTTCAGAATTGAAACATTTGCCCATTATAGAGTAGCCAATAAAATGCCTATTTTTAGATCAGATATTTATTGCCCTTTATTAGACATATGATACCTATGATTTTATAAGAAAAAGTCGTAGATTATATACTTATAAGATATTTATAAGAGTGTTAAATCAAGCTAACTTTGAGAGTGTGATTTCACCACTGTCAAAGGATATGAAGCACATGTTTGTCTCTTTCTTTCGTTTGCCAATAAGCACACCATCTCATTCACTATTAAACTGCGCATTATGTATATATCTATACATTAAAGATGACTAATTTATTTTGCATATCAACTTTTATCTATTCCTTTTTACTTATACAATCATAGAAGAATGCCATGTCTTCATAATTCACAATCACGAAAATAATCCCAGAATTTATTCTGGAATTATTTTATACTCCTGCTAAAAAACCAAAAGGGGCATCGGGTCTTCGCTATTCTCATCATTATCCGTTACTATTGTCTCGTTATTACTACTTTTCTGTTCGGCTAAATCAGTTTTATTTTGCAACGTCACAGTTAGGTTTATATTGTCCAAGTCTAGGTTTTGACTGACGTCCGAATCGCAGATCGATACATTGGTGCCAACATCTATACTCTGATCCATGTGTATGTCTAGTGTTTCAATGTTGGCGGCGTCGTCCACACTTGTACCATAAGTACTTTCATTTGTATCGACACTCTTGGCTTGATCAATTAAAATCTCGGGGTTTCTAGTAATTTCCATGTCGGTACTATCCGAGCGTGTAGTAGCGCCATCTAGCGAGTCATTTCTACCAATACCACAAGCGTCACTAGCATTATTTAGTGAACCTGTACTATTATTGGGCATAGACAATAAACCAACATTATCCGCGACATCAATCTTGTTCCGGATAGTAATGAATCGGCCAACATTCGTGTCGCACAGCACAACATTTCCATCGTTATCGCAGACAAGTTGCGCAACATTTTTCGCGACAACCAGTTGCCCAACTTCCGGTTTCGTTGTGTGAGCAACCTTTTCACTTGTCACCACTAAATCGGCGATATTTTTGCATTTCAGCATCGGTTGGCTGGCACCCTCACTCCTAGCAACGTGTTGCGCAACTTTCTCACTGGTGACGACTAGATCCGCGATATTCTTGCACTTAACGACTGGTTGGCCGCTCGCTTCACTCTTGGGCACGTGTGTCGCACCCCTCTCACTAGTAACGAGCAATTCCGCTATATTGTTACACTTGAACACCGGCTGAGCCGCGCCCTCGGGCCTGGCGACCTTCTCACTGGTGACCAGCAGCTCCGCGATGTTCTTACACTTAATAACTGGCCCGGCACTTTCGCTTTTGGCGTGTTGCACACTATTATTTACACTTTTGTGACGCGCACTCTCCCCGTCGGCGGTTGGGTTCGTGCACTTTGCCACACTTGGTCTGTCACTATCACTTTCGCTGGCACTTTGGCGGCTCGTTCGTCACGTGACCTCCATGGGCAGGTTGTCCGCCGGCCGCCTGCGGACGGCGCCGTTGGTGGCGTTGTCCGCTGGCTCGCTGGCCAGCGGCGTGTCCGCCATGTTGGCCGCGTTGGATGACGTGGCCACGGGCGCCGTTGACGCTTCGACGATTTCACTGGAATAAGTGGATGACGTGATGTTAGTGTGTAGATAATATAGGAAATATTGAAGTTATTTCATATTCCATCTTCATATATAAAACGCAATAGTGACTGACTGACTGGTCAATAGTCGAAACAGTCGAAACGACTAGACCGATTGGGTTAAAATTTGTCATGCAGATCTATGAAGTAGGCATCCGCTGAAAAAAGCTTTCATAATTTTCTACCCCCAAGGGACATATGAAAATTTGTACCATGAATGTTATAATATAATACGCGGGCGAAGCCGTGGGCAACAACTATTCAAACAAGACACAACAAACTGCCCTAAAAGTAAAACATTAAGCAATTCATTTGTTAAAAATTTAAGGTTTAATGGGCGGTGATGGCTGTTTAACATCAAGTGGCCCTGCTTTTTTGCTTACTCTAGAGATTAATTTAAAAAAAAAAACAACTTACGCAACAGGCGTAGGCCTGGGCTGCGCGATCAGCCTGCCCTGCCTCGCCTTCAGCTGCGCCGTAGTGAAGGCGATCGCTTGCACGTTGGCGGACAGCGCCTGCCCGCCCGGGCCCGATATCGCGATCTTCTGTCCCTTCGGCAGCACGTTCTTCTGTATCAAATTGGCCACCACCGACGACGGTATAGAGGCGGTTTTCGTCTGCGCTATCGTGATGCTGGTGGACGGCTCGGCGGCGCGCAGCGGCGTGGCCACCTGCAGCCGGTGGTTCTTGATCTGGATCT
>NC_052125.1:3002515-3055142 GCF_012273895.1 Zerene cesonia | reverse complement strand
GCGGGCCCTTGGCCAGCTGGCCGCCTTTGATCTCGAAGAATTGTGCCACCGAGCCGGGAGCCGCCTTCAGCGAGACCACGGCGGCCGGCAGGGGGGACAGGTGTCGGTTCTGCGCCAGCAGCTGCGTCCGCTGCGTGTGCGTCAGCGGGTGGGCGTGCAGCACTTTCAGCTTGCTCTGGGTGACGTGGTGCTGCGGCGTCACCACCACGGTGGGGTGGTGTATCTGCAGCGGCTTGTGCAGCGAGGCCGGGGCGAGCTGGACGAGCGGTGCGGACACGCGCCGCGCGTTGGCGACGCTCACGTTGGCGACGTTGGCGACGCTGACGCTCGCCATGTTGGCGACGTTGGCCATGTTGGTGACGTTGGCGACTTTGCCGGCGGCGCCCGCCGTGACTACGTTCGCGACACTCGCTACGCTCGTTGCACCTGTTGAATGCGAATAAATACATCAATAAATTTTAGTTAAGCAGTTTTAAGTTTTCAATCGACTTCAAAAAAGGGGAGGAGGTTATCAATTCCACTGTAACTTTTTTAACTTTAATACCTGTGATGGATTTGTGAATTATTTCTTCACATTTAGATAACTATCAGTCATATCATAGTCAAACACTAGTCTAGAATCTAGATAGTATATACAGTACTTTTTTTGCCTGATAGCGTGTAAAACTTCTACTGTACTTTATGTACATATTTATTAAATAAAACATACACGTAATGCATTTACACGGTTTACAGTTAAAATAAAAAATGAAAGTACTGCACAGTACCCCATGAAAATTGTTCATATAAATATCGGTTACATTAAACATTGCATAATTACAATGAACTTCCAATAAAAACTAAATAGTTTCATAACATTACACATATATATCTAATATAGAATAATTATAATATAACAAACCAAGCTCCCGTTGCAGAGGCAGTGTGACAGCAAAGGGTCCATTCTGCAGCAGCCCCACTACGTTGCCGGTGGCCGGAGAGCCCAATCGCACTTGCTGGAAATTTTATAAAACACCATTTATTTAGCTTTTCTTTACATACCAATAATTACATATCTTGATTATAAATGCAAAAGTCACTGTCTGTCAGTCTGTCTAAACTGATTCTGATGAAATTAGTTACAACACAGTTTAAGTGTTGAGTGAGGACATAGGATAATTTTATAAAAATACCATGAGAATGGTAACTATAATATAATAATAATAATAATAAAAGGTAATGTATTCGAGAAATATTCTAATACAGAAAAGCATTAAAAAAGGCGTGCATTAAGAGTTAGAGGCGCGCGTTAATTAGAGTTTCCTCACGAGCGATACATTGGATTTTTAACATTACTGTTACGGGATAAGGTATCAATTTCAATGAATGTCTTATACAACGCCGCTCGGATATTTTTTGACATTTTATTAGGCGATTATGAGTCTTGTAGTTTATCGTGTGTAAAGATAAGTAACACAAAAAAAACCCACCTTCAAGCTATCCGAGACGGCAACGGTGACCAACTGCGAATGTGTCGCGTCTGACGTCACGATCGTAACATCGCCCGCCCGTCTGTGAGCTGAAGACGTTATAATGTGTTTCTTCAACGGCGAGCTCTTTTGCACCGCCTTCAGTTGCACGTGCGATATCTGCTGCTGTTGCTGCTGTTGCTGTTGTTGTTGTTGTTGTTGTTGTTGTTGTTGCTGCTGCTGCTGCTGCTGCTGCTGGTGCTGCTCCTCCTCCCGCCTCCTCTCCACCTTCACCGGCACTTCGTTGACTTCCTCCACGATGATCTTCGACGTCGGCACCTTCTCCCGCCTGACGTCCCTGGGCGTTTCCTTCTTGGGCGTCGGTACAGTCTCTATGTAGATCGGCTCTCTATCCGCCCCTCTGACGTGCACGCTGGTGGAGCCGAACGCGTCCGCGCCGCGCGCTCGCTTTTGGCCAGAGACGCCACGCCCGTCCGATACGCCCTGGCCATGCAATAAAAAAGAATCCTTCCCGTCCACGTCCTTCACCAGCTCCTCCAGCAAGTCGTCCGTGATTGCCATTTTCTTGTCGTCCTTCGTTAAATCAACGTCGGCTAACGCTTTGAGGTCCGTCTCGGATAGGATGCTCTCCACTTGGGCTTCGGTAAGTCCGGTGAAGTTTTCGCCTAGCAGGTCCTCGTTGCTAATATCAAGACTACCGCTGTTGTCCATGTCTGGATTCAGATCACCGTATAGGTCACCTAGGGTAAATTCTGAGGTTGTGAACGTGTCTAGACCCCCCGTGGGCGGTTCTAGGGTTAGTTCAACGGAAATGGGCGTGTCGAGCGCTATGGGAAATAGATCGTCTGTTTTGTCTGTGGTTGGCGGTGAGGGTAGCGGTGTTTTCGGCCGGAAATGGAGCCTGAAAAGATTAATTTTCAATAAGTTACCTTTGTCCTACCAAATCCTTTATCACAATGCTGCTACTTAATATATATGAAATTTTTGTTTTCAATATAATAAGCTTTCAATAACTTATTATTTCTAATAATTGTAGATAAATTGATATGTTATAGTAGTGTTATTTAGCCTATTTCGATAAAATTTATTGCTTTCAATACACTATGTTTTCTTTCAACAAAACTGAATTCACATGTCTGTCACATACAGGGAGTTGAATAGTACATCTGTTCAACTGATTTATTATTCTCTACCAATTCAAAAAAAAGCACTCACCATTTCTCCTGAACCTCGCTGATGAAACTCTCAAACTCTCTCTCGACCGGATGCAAACTCTCGTCCGAGTCGTAATCGGTGCTCGAGCTCCACGCCCGTTTCCTCATCACCCGTTTAAGATTGTTCTGTACAACACTATCTATCGTCCGTGCGCTGACACTGTCCACGTCACAAGTCACACTGGCACTATCGCCGTCCACTTTGTCACTGTCAATGTACACTTTCCCACTATCACTGTCCATTTTCACGCCGTCAACGTCCATTTTGACACTGTCAACGTCCATCTTGACGCTGTCACCGTCCATTTTGACACTGTCAACCTCGATTTTGACCGCGTCGACGTCCATTTTGACGTCGTCGGCGTCGTCCACGTCGATTTTGACGTCCTGCAGATCCGTTTTCAGGTCGTCAAGGGTGTCTCGGGGCACGTCGGTCCACAGGTGGGGGTTCGCCGCTAAGTGTTTACGGAACGCGTGCCGCCAGGGATGTTTTCCACCCGTATGGTAGTCGCGACTTATGACTTTTGGACTTCGGAGTCTTTTATTCTCAAGGTCCTCCTGAAAATTTATTGATAATGTTGTGATTACATTTTATGTAAAATAACTAATGTTGTGCATTGAAGTAATTAAATAATCATGGGATATACAATATGAAAACTGTTTCTTGTACAAATTATAAGATTTAAGATGTATTTTAACAAATACATATTATAAAGAATTCTATTGATATATCAATCATCATTACTAGGCATAATAAGCTAGAGTTAATATTTCTACAAAATTAAGCAATTCTAACCTAGTTTGGTAGGTCAAAATAACTAAAAAAAGGTCTCTCTCTCTCTCTCTTACCTCAACCCTCTTCTCCGGCACGGGCAGATCGGGCCACAGCGAGTCGAGTGGTGTTTTCACCCGGTCCAATATGACCCGACCCCCTCTGCCGAGCCGTCGCCGCGCGAAGCCGATGTACCGGGGGTACGGATGTCGCACCGATGTTAGCGTGAACCTGTTACGGTTTTGGGTTTAGTAAAACATTTATATATTAATCTGCATATATGTTCTAAAAAGGAATAAATTTTTTGCATATGGGTATTGAAAAAGCATAGTTTTATTTTTAAAATAAATCTCTATATATATATAAAATCTAGTGTCACAATATTAGTTACCATACTCCTCTGAAACGGCTGGACCGATACTCATGAAATTTTGTGTAAACTTACTTTGTTTTAAACATAAATATCTTAAATTTGGAACTTTACAGAAATCTCTTTCAAAATCGATAATAAATTTGTATAGTTATAATTTTACACATTATGCATATACATATAACAATCAATCACCTCGTCCGTTCGTCTATTTCATGTTGGTACAGTCCTTCTTTGGACGGACTCTCAGGATCCACGGGGTCACCGCATAATGTTGATGTTGGCTGAAATAAAACAAAAATTGACATTAGATATTAATAGATATATAATAGATATAAAATCGTAATAAAATATCTATATGTCTCGACCTTTTTTTCCTCAGCCTCTTAAGGTCTTACTTGAAATGTTTCTATATAAATTAATAACCAATTCCCTTGAAATTATTTCCGTACCCGTCTCATTAAATTCGGATTGGTTCAATAGATGTTATTATACATATAAACCTTCCTCTTGAATCACTCTATCTATCAAAAAAAAAAAAAAATCCCCATCCTATATGGATGGGACGTTGTGTAGTTATAAAAATCTAAGTGTACATACATAGAGACGAGAGAAGCGACTTCCCTTTATACTCTATGTTGTGACGAGAAATGCCAAGTAATCCTTCCAAGTTATTTCCTTTTATAGACAAAAAAAAAAGAGAAAAGCAATACCAACTAACCATTTCGTAGAAGCATCCCGGCTTACGTCGGAACGCGAACGGACCGTCGTCCACCGGCGATACGCTCTCTTCCTCCGACGAGGTGCACTCTGGAATTAGGTATAATATGTTATATAATATGGTGTTTTTTTTTAATGTATATACGGAATTGTGATAATGTTATGTGATTAAATAATTTCGAATATATTCTTACTTATGTGTGATTGTTATTTCTTTTTAAGTGCATTTATTACTTAGTTTTATTTCTAGTATATTATTGTATAGTTAAATAAAAAATTCATCGCTTACCTCGCACCCCCTGTACAGAGCTGGGCGTGTGGTGCCTGTGTTTCCTTCTTTTGTATGGTCGCTTTTCACGCTGAAATAATTATATGTTTGGTCATTATTTTTTTTTTATCAAGAACGTTGACGATGAGCATGTATGTGTGCGTGTACTTATATATGTATGTGTGCACATGTGTGTTGTGCACGCGCAATGCGCATGTGTGTATGTTATATTCATAATCATCTTATAAATAACTGTGTTACTGACAGCGCGCATACTTGTCCCGCATGTGTATGTATATATATATATATATATATATAATACAATACATGACTCTATGTATAATATATACCCGTCAAAAGGACCTCTGTATGTATGTCCGCCTGTTTATCTATCCAGCGTGCATTTGTATGTTTATTCACCTTTCTAACGTGCGTCTGTATGTATATATGAATGTTCGTACGTATACATGTATTTGTGTGAGTTACGCCAACGGAACCCTAATGCAACGCTGATTCGACGGTTCGCACGGGAACATCTATTACTGATTGTAGCGAATTCCTTTGGCGCGACATAATTTTAAGTTTTCGTGTTAAATAAGTTTAGTATTGAATTCATAACTTTTTAGCACTTTCATTGTGCAAGACCTATTGTAGTCTTTATAATAAGGATTTTTATAAGTAAATTCGGAGTTTTTTTTAGGCCTCCGGCTGTGCAAAACAAAATTTGTGTATATGTTCGTACGTTACACATGTATGTTTGTGTGTATGTATGTATGTATGTATGTCCGTCTGTATCCAACACCTGTACCTGTCTCTGGTGCGCATCGTGCGGCGCGGGCACGGGCAGGCGCGGCGCGAACGCGGCGTGTGAGAACTCGCGCCGCACGGACGGCGCCAGCGGCACCGCTGGCAGCGCCGCACTGGAATATGCACCATATTGTTTATTGCCGAGAGCTTCTTTTTGTTTATCGCTGTAACGACGTAGTACGTAAAATTTTATATTAGAAATTAAAATGGCGGAATAATAGTTCTTTATTATAGTAATATTCGCTCAGCTACAATGAGTTTTCTTTTCCTCGGCCTTGCTAGTCCATTCATACTGTCCCGTACTTCCTTTTAAAACGGACACGGAGAGTATTAGCAGAAGCACTAACTACCAGCTCCATTGCCCTATATGACATAAAAACAAATAGAGAAGCAGCGAGCATGACGAGCTCGCGCTCCCACCTCCCACTGGCTCAGTCTTTAGTCAAGTTTTAGTCAGTAATTTTCCATCGAATCTCATCAGTCAAGTGTCAACCGTATACAGCACCACGTTGGGACGGTTAGTCGGTCAGTCGGCAAACTCACCGGACGGGCGGCTCCGGCAGTTGGCTCGCGAAGTCGCCGGCCGCGTACCGCCGCTCGGCGAGCAGCGCGGTGAGCTTGACGAGCTCCCGCTTGGCGCGCTCGCGCCGCGCCACCATCTCCAGCAGGCTGAGCGCGGTGGCCAGCTCGCGGCGCAGCTTCAGCATCTTCTCGTACGAGCTCTCGTCGTTTTTCCTATGGCGATTGATTGTTGATACAGATCTGTTTTTTTTTTTTTACTAGTTGTTGCCCGCGAATTCGTCCACGTGTCTATCGGGACGTCTAGTGTGATAATAGCTTTTAAATTTTACGTAAATCCATGCAGTACTTTGTGAGTTTAGCCCGAACATACATACGGACAAAAGACAAAAATTCTAAAAAGTATATCTTTGGCTTCACTATCGATTGTAGATCACGCCCCTGACATTCTTTTAAAAACATATTCAATTTTGACTTTCCTACTCTTTATTAGATTTATGTATAAGTTTGTTAATAGGGCAGCGCTTGACCATGGTCTTCCCTGATGGTAAGCTGAGATGTCGCCTTCCCTAGAAGTGCGCTTCCCTAGGAAGCACCCATTTACACTTCTCTCGAAAACCTCCATAATGTACACGTCGCGAAATACAGAACGCGAACACAGACCGGGAAAGCATGTTCCAGTCCCTTGCGGTTCGAAAGAAGAAAGTTGGAGGAGTATAATTTATAGCCCTCGTGGAAATTATTAAAAGAATAGAAAGGGTTATTTCGTGGAATTCGATTGTTGCGAAATTGTAAAAGCATAAGATCACTAACATCGAATGATATCTCGCAATTGTAGCTGTACATGTACTCATTCATACTATACGCTGTTCTGTTTTATGGTAAGTAACAAGATAATATAAACTCTTGTAGTAGTAATTTCATATTAAGTAGGTGTAAAAAGTAGTCGTATGTGCTCTTGGAACTCCTGCTCTTGTTCCTGGGAAGTCGATGTTTATATCGTACTTAAGGAGAGTTATAATACTTTAAAAATCAACGATAGCTTTAAAGGCTCGCTTTTCCCGGGAATTAGTTAATTATCTACAATTTTCCAACATTATTACATTTTTTATCAAAAAAATTTCGACAAACTGTAATCCTTAAGAATAGAGATTTAGGAATTCAAAATAACGTTCAGATGCAAAATTATACATGTATTCTATTTCTCTATTATGTGTATCCAAAAATATAGCTTTATAAAGGCAGATTCTTTTCACATAAATGTTATTTCAATAGGACCTTATACAACCAATGCTCACCTATTTTTCCTCGTCTGCATCTTCTCCGTTCGCCTCCTGAATGCAAGGTAGGGGTTATTTGACGACTGCCCGGGTCTGCTCTCCGTCTTAACGGACAATACGAGCGGATGTTGCTGCAACAAACACGTTTCGTTGTCAACCCCACATTCCAATCCCGACCATTTCTATTGGTCCGTAGATATTGTGAAGTTCAGAATATATAACCCCGCATACCCACATCGAGGGTGAGGGCCGTAATATGACCAGCAATGTTATGGATGCTATCTATACTAGCAAATATAACAAGTTGTATCTCCTAAGAGTTACGGGGAAATGATATGAAGTCGAGCGTTCAACGAGTGCTTCTCTAAAGCCTCCCTCTATAACCAGTGCGGGCATTCAGACCTCGTACATGCCTTAAGATAAATATCGGCCTTAACTATGTACTGTAATAGAATAAGCAACTTCTTACACTATAAAAAAATCGGATCTATAAGCTGAAACAGTGATTTCTATAGCAGAACAAACGAAGAAGACGAGTCTGGCACAAGTCATTAGGTAGGTCACTATGATGTATCAGTTAAGCTATCTACGATAAACGCTGGGTGGTTCTTTTGGGGCTTAAATATTCGCACAGCCCGCGCCTAGTGACCGCCTATAACTCACCGTGGTCAGCCGCTTATTAAGCCAGTAATCATACACGGCGATCACGAGGTCATCCTGCCGCTCCAGGAGAAGCTTGGCCTCGTTGAGCGTGACCACCGTTTGGCCAGAGCTCTTCTCCAGTTTGTCCATCATTTGCTCGAACTTTAGCTCTGAAATGTAACTCTTGTACAGTCCACGATATGACTTCGATTGCGGCGGAGGCGATAATTCATTCATTCATACATCGGAGCACTCAAACACGAGAAGATCGGAAAGCGGGACATATTACAAAAGCTTTGGTGCGTTACATTTTATAAAAAAATTACCTTTATGCATATAACCTTTAAGTTTTACTCTTAGATATCTCGATATCCACAAATTCCTCAAAGAAGTAATCAATGTTTAACTATAACCGTTCACGTATACTTTACCGACAGGTGACCGTATTTATCAAGGATTTCTTCGCTAAAGCTTTGACCTACTTGGGACAAGAGTTTTCGAGATGATTGCGCCTCATTCGAACATGATTAGAATCGTAAGATATTGTAAAAACCAATACCTTTACAGAGTTTGAGTATAACCGCTCTGTGCAGAGTTTTAAATGATAAAAATCAATTTAATCTTAATTTACTTTTACATATCTAACAATATATGAGCGGCTTTTTATCTAGAGTATTTTAAACTGTACTTAACAAAATTACATTACAATAGCCACATATATCTCTATAGTTAATAGTTATCATATACCTTAGTATAGTAAATATGTTGCTAGATATACAATCAAATGGCGGATGTAGCCACATATCTTGGTACAAAGTTCCACCGAAGTTTATATTGAATCAGCTGTATTGAACAAGTTACAAATGGACCCTTCACTGTGTGCGCCAATTCTAAGACACAAACCCGCTCTCATCCTAAACACTTTTTCCGTACTTTTAAATCCTAATATAGCAGTAAACATAATGAATCACGTTTGTTTCTGAGTTAGCCTTGTGTGCTTATGGGCAAAGTTTGCGTAGAATATCGTACGATTAATATACTTTATACTTTAGGCACACAATGGCTGGATCAAATTACACGGAATAATTTCGTCTCCGTCTTAATATTTATGCGCTTCATATTATTTGAATCAGTTCAGCGGCGTATAATGAACGTTATAATTTGGATACCACGACAATTATTACTCCACGATCGGGTGTATTGGGTATCATATCGTGATTTGAGGTGTAGTTTCGTATAATTTCTAGAATGTTCCAGTTTAAGTTCGACCGATGCGAAATGAGAGCCACCAAGAAAATTTGTAATAGATCTTCGATTTTAACTTTAAGCAGTGGGAGTCGAACTTCACAAAGTTTGCAGTATGCGTGCACTCGGTTCACGGAAAATAAAAAAAAATTAAATCCAATAGCAAAAGAATCTTTATTATATAAATGAAAATCAGTATTTTTATTATTCCGATATGCTTAAGGGTTTATTGAGATAATAATGATATCGGAAACAAGCCTAGCTGTGGCATAGATCGATATTTTTACAAATTCCATTCAGACTACTTTGCCCTATCATACTAAACAACCTTATCATAAACCTGACTCCTTACCATAAACAACACTAAAGATCCTCACTCTAGAAGTTCTCGATCAACCTACATTTACGCACCAACATCACGACCCTGAAGTCCATTTTTCTCACAGTTTTCTTCATTGTGTGTTTATGGGCAAAGTTCTGAACGGAGTACCTAATTGTTGTATTTCACAAAGAATTCCGTTGGCATCTTAATGTTCATTGGTTGCATAGTATTTGAACCATTTTCACAACTATAAATACTCATTCGGATACAGTGAATCAATCCGGAGAGGTGATCCCTCAATCCCCATTTGACAGTCTACTCACCTTCCGTGCAGCCACCCCGGCTCGCCACAACCTAGCCTGTAGGAGCGGTTAGCTCACCTGTAAGCTCGGGGTGCCTCTGCTGTTTGAGCCACCTCTCGTCCTCCGAGTCTATGTCGTACTCCGGCGTCTCCTGCTCCTCCCATAGCGCTGCAATTGAAACACTCTAATTAATATTAAAGGAAACATTAGCTGCCCTCAACAGCACGTTATTTGAAATTTTTTAATTTCTTATCCTTATCCAAACGGAAGCATATGCGACGAAAGAGAAATAATTAAAAACCGTTCAGCTCTTCTGGACTCTCAACCTCTTAACCACCAACTGGTTAAGAGGTTTAACTAAAACGACATTCATTTATTATTGCCATACATACGTATAACTTTATATTTACGTCATGAGAGAACTGGAGAAAATTCATCTACTAGCTTAAACGTACAGGAAAATTTATTTATTCAAGTATTCTTTAGATTCTTGTGTAAAAATGTTTGCTCTCATTCGAACTTAATAGTGTAATAGAAGAACATTTACAAGTATTATTTTCTTAATAAAATCCGTTGATAAACGTACGCTAATCACTCTCAATTAACTCTTTCCGAACCAGTCGAGTAAAATTTATGGATTTTCGAAAAGCTTGAACGTCTTTTTCAACAAAATTCAGAAAAAGGAGTTGCGAAATGAAGCAATTACTATTGACGATTTGATACTTTTTTCATTTAAAAGCTGGTGACTCAAAAAGTTCTGACAATTTACAGGCGGTTTTGTAGTTCTTTGTTAAGAATTATAATTTTAAATCCGTTCCAATTTCCCTATGAGGTTTTACATAAACGTTTTCCTCAAAAACCAGCATCTACGGTACTCAACTATACATATATACTCAACTCAACTACAAACGTACCATACAATACATTAAAATGCACCAATAACCGACGAAGGCCGTACGTAATCAAATAACGAGACGCGTACAAACCACTCCGCTTCGTAGAAACACTTAGATATGCATCTATTCTGTCTGAGATGTATAACTGTATCGTCGAAGTGGTGTGCATCAGCTCTACTGATAAGAATTTAAGGGGACCTAAAAGAGCATAGAATGACGCACGCACACATTTACACGATCAACGAATCAACTCCGCACGCACACATGCGTACATATCATAGCTCAAAAATAAAAATACTAATCTATTGATTGCACTAAAAATGTAAATCACTATTTTATTACTACGTTGTTTGAACCAGAAGGAATGCGCATATATAGGCATGGTGATAAGTCGTTAAGTGTTAAGAGTTAGTTATCACTGTGATGTTTTTCTGCGATACAAATTTGTAGCATTATGATTTAAGTGAAGTCCCGTGTCATCATATACTTTAATATCATATAATTTAACCCAGCAAAGTAATCTCCTAGTTACTCCTTTTTTGTTTTATACTCGTTTCAGCGTCCATGTGATTTTCGTATCTGGAAATAATTAGGTCCCACCGTGACCACGCTCACTGTAAACTGTTCGAAACGTCGGGTTAATAATATAATGAATAAATCGTTTAAAAGTCTTTAATTTCCAAATGTATAATACTCGCATAAAATCAAACACAAGAAAATAATAATTAGGAGGCTAGAGAGCGATATAGGCATAGGCATTTTTATTTGCCGAGGTAAAACATCTAATCTCAATGGGAATTTCCTTTGACCAAGCGGGCGACGCCGCGGATGGAGTGCTAATGTATTCGATACTAAAGCTGAGGCGTCGCTAATTAAGCCATAATCCTATAGGGTATTATAAAAGCATCGATCATACCGCCCGATAACCGAAGGGGCTTTTATTCAATGTCAACGTGGCTCCAATGCCTTCGCTAACCTCCCGGGACGCGGGCGGCATCTCGGGGGCGGTAGCGGGGGGTTGGGGGGTAATCTTTTGTGTTTATTGACGGTGCGATGGTGTGGATGTATAGAAACGTTTATACAATGCCGATCCTAGGTTACGTAATCTATACGGATATTATAACGACTAATAGCGTAGGTGAATCCTTATTCGTACCGACCTAAATAGCTTATAGCTAAGCAAGTAAATTGTCGATTAGTTTTGTTAATAGGCGATTAAAGGATTCATTGAAACTTGTTAACATTTGAGAGAGTAAAATGGGACCTATTATATTCGCTTTCCGTCCGACTATCCATCTATCAACAGGTGGTATCTTATGAACTATGATGGTAAGAGAATATAATTTTTCAGTGATGTGAGATTCTGTTATGGATTTTTCAATATAATAAGAAACATCATCAAGCGCTATTTATTACATTCATTCAAACAAAACCCTAATCAATAGACTAATATAATCCATTAAACTAATTTCGAAACAACTCATCTCTTTTCACGCACCATTTATCTGTCTACGAGGCACACTACACAGTATATAGCTATAGGTAGGTATAACGAGCAGCCGGTATTGATAAAGTGCGAACACGAGGTAAACTCGACACGAATATGACTAATAGTTTCATAACAATGCGCGTTTGTGGCACACGTGTTTATCGAGCGGCGATGTACTAAACCTTTTTAAAATATTCTTGTACTCAAAGATCAAATGAGGGATTTGAATTAAATTATTATCGAACTCGGTGTTTAGTTCATAACGCGGATAGGTACATAAAAGAATACATTTACTTATTCAGTACGCCATAAATCCTAAAACAGTCACAATATATGAGTTATTTTGTTATCTGAATAGCTTCTAGCGAGATTATTTTTTTTTTTATATTGAATTAAATTCATTAATCCGTATATGTTGTGAAGGAATTTGAATGAAATAATACAAAACTCTAGACAACATACAAATTGAAACGGTCAATTATAGTGTCCACAGATTTATTTCCGAGTAGTTATCAGAACACAAATAAAAATTAGTTATAATAACAAATAGAATCAAAACATTTCGCGCTATACATCTCCATCTCACGTAGATCATATCAATGGTGATAATAAATCTCCAATAAGACTAGGGACGCAAGTTATCAATGAGTGGCAACACAGTGAAACCCACGCAGGCAAAGCCGCGGGCGGAAAGCTGGTATCGCCTACCCACACGAACCTAGCGTACTTCAAAACACAATTACGACACATAAGACTAATTCGAAACGAAGGCGCGAATCGAGTACTCGCTTAGTTAGCTATATTAAACGATCAGAATCATGTGTTCGAACAAAAAATGAAGAGTCCAAAAACGGGTTGAAATTTTAATTAACGCCAGCCTATGAATGAAAACGTTGGAGGCCACTCGCCGTGTATACTTTTGTAGGCGTCTTTGTTTCTTTGGAGTGTTCCTAGCTTTGTACTTACTTATTAACGTATTTATATTATGCTTTCATTCCTTTTTCCACTCGCTTGCCGCTGCTCGCCTACTATTACAAGTGCACTGGCCAACAACCATTTTGTTCAAATTTAATTTAATGCAAAAACATTAAAGCAGTAGCTACTCGTAATTAACATTCTAAACTTCAAACATTATATTCATAAGTAATAAGCATGATAAAGATGTGTTAACTTTGAAAAAGTTAAATACAATTAATTTAATAGTACCCAGTACGTAGTAAAGTTGAACCTAAGGTTGTGTGCACAGCTTTCAGCATCTTAAATTCATCATTATACGTCTTTATCAAAGAAGAGTATAGCAATGTAAATACTTTAAAGGAGTTATACAATCATCCCTCATGCATCTTATTGTACGTTATATTTTTAAGTGTTATTCGGTTGTCAGTGTCATTTCATAATGTGTTTTATGCAGAACTAGGTTTCCGCTCATGGCCTCACCCGCGTTGTTAAAGGTAATATATATTGGCTATCTGCATGCTAAATTTCAGCCCGATCGGTCCAGTAGTTGGGACTGTGCATTGATATATCGTACAGTCGGTTCCCTTTGAGTTTTCAATATTGGGATGTTTCGCACATAACGTTTCTGTATAACTTTAGTTAATGGGAAATTATTATTTTTTTCCTTAATTCTATTATTTCTATCAATTTCTATCTATTTTTCTATCAATTATTAAATATTTTAATGCGGAAAATTTAAGATACTATTCAATGGTAAAAATACACGATCCGAAATTCATTCCGTCGTAAAAATCCCCCAAAACATGGCGTACCCGTGTACAATTGAAAGAAGCCAAGTTCACAAGCAGGCGGCATTCAACTTTGGTCATTACGCCTTTATCAATTTAAATTTTAATTTAAGTTTGTTTGTTAAACCTTTTGTACGGGTGCGTGGTATTATAAAAGGATCGGGTGTTTATATAAAATAAATACCTAAATAATAATAATTCTTAACAAAAAACGAAACATTCAGAAATAGAGAGAAACGTTAAATGGGATAACACGGGATACACTAGCTTTCAAATAGAAAATATTCTTGAACAAAAACACTAAATCGCTTTCAAATTGTCAGAACTAGACCAAATTTGACTACTAAGATTACTATCTAGACTAGAAAAAATGAATTGGAACCACGCGAGAGGCACCAGATTTCTTTGTGAGAATGGGTGATGGAATTTTTACGTAAAACCACTGAACTGATATTAATGATACGTGATAGTTATGAAGCTTATGTACAAAAATAACACAAACTATAGAAATATCGCGCATCAAAACTGGTACACCTCATAAACAAAAAGAAGACAGAACGATAGGTAAACATAATATTTTTGGTGAAATCCTCCAACCAGAAGTAATCCATTCAAATCCATTTAAGCCAACATCTTTGTCTTTTCCTCACGCTTCCCAGTCCACTCCTTCATACCAGTCGGACAATCCTTTCCTTATCCCTAAGAGCGAGAAACGCAACTTACAGGCGATGGTGTTGTTTATTGCCAGGTATGATATAGCAAAAAAAAATCTCATACTCGATCTCTGTGGCGGATGGATGGCAAACGTTAGAAATAGTAGGTACCTACTCGTAGATGTAGCTGGCGGCCGCGACCAGTCGAACGGGATTTGTATAAAAAACATTTACCTACCCCGCCTCTTGCGGTTTCCCGCTTCGCACGCGGCTATTGTTTCTATAGAATATTATAAACTTCACGGTACCACGGCAGTACTTGATGCCGATGAGACGTGACATCTATCGTCTATGGTATGGTAAACTGAGCCTATATTAGATATTTTTCATCTAACCGCTTGTCCCGACTCCGCCCGGGTTGACTCCGGATTATAACAAAATAAAATATAGCCTATGTCAATCAGGAGAGTGAACTCCCTAGTGATGTAGTTTTTGACTTAAATATATACAAACGAACATATATTCCCTATTTCGAATGCTTCCATATTCTTATTTCCTATTTCCAACTTAGTATGATATTTTATCCAAAATCTTGCAACGTTCAAATCTAATATAACATGTAAAACATATATTATATATACATAATACTAGCAGAACGCACCGGATCCACCCGTATAGTCATTCATCACAATGAAATAGTATAAACTATCCAATCTTTTAAGTTGGATCAAACTACACATGGTGCGCAAGTTTGATTAAAATTGGTTCAGTAGTTAAGGATTTCATCGCGGGCAAAGATCATGACACGTAACTTATTTATTAAGATTATGCATGTAATGTTGTATGTTGCAGGTATATAAATAATTGTCCAAATAAAGTACACCAAATTCTCGAGAGTCTATAGTAAAAACTAAAAGCTACACAGTTTACTCATTTTAATACTAAATGGCGTAACACGCAATATTTAAAAATATTCTATTTCCAATTTTTGATGTTATCGCTTATTCTGTAATATCAGCAAATCAAGATTGTCCCGTCTCTAAGCTCTTAAATTTATTAATGGCTGGCGTTATAACCAAACTAAATTTATGAATTTATTGCTGACTCCTTATAGGTATTCTTACAATAATTAGGATCAATCAGGGTAATTGTGTTAAAACTGAAAATACTTGATAATAAATTACATACGTTACGTGACTAAGAAAGGCGCTTAAAATTGTCTTGTATGGAAATAAATTATTTAATCCTCAATCTTCAGGATAATAAGATAACACAATGATGAAATAATTGTATTTAAACCGATCCTCGATAAGTATACAAAGTTTGAATGAAATCTGTCCGTTTACAGTGGGTCGAAATCGAATCTAAAGGAGTCGGTTACATGCAAACATATAAGTGAAGCTAATAAAAGCGTTTTAAAATGACGTAAAACTCGACTTACTTTAACAATAAATGAACAACAAATAATATACTAGAGTATATAAGAAATACTATATTGCAGATGCAACCCACATCTGTTTCACTGATCGATTTAACGTAAGTTGCAACACGGTAATCAGCCTTCCGCCACGTGCCAAGATATTTAATACTAATCCTACTATCCTACTAATATTATAAATGCGAAAATTTGTAATGATGTGTGTGTGTGTGTGCGTTTGTTGCTCTTTCACGCAAAAACTACTGAACCGGTTGCAATGAAATTTGGTACGTAGATAGCTGGACAACTGGAATAACATATAGGCAACTTTTTATCCCGATATTCCTACGGGATACGGACTTAAGCGGGTGAAAACGCGGGGCGCAGCTAATTTGATATAATTTTACTCATTTCCACCTACTTCTGTATCTACACTTATTAGCTAAGAAATAATAGACTTGATAGTTAAATAGTAATTTGAGTAAGTATACATTGAATTTAATAAGGAATTAATCGCAGAAAAACGAATAATGAAAGTATAATCTCAGGGGTTATATACAACGCTATGATGATGATGCACTAACCAACAAAGAATAAGGACATGGATCGAATGCGGAGAAAAGATGATTAATGCTTTTATGTACTTAGGAACAACGTAGGAATAGTTGAAGAAGCCCATAGTCGAAAAAAATTACTATGAGAATGGGATGTTGAATGAAATTGACCGAGGTAAAAAATAGCCCATACCATCTTCTAGCCTCCTATTTACTTCCAATGCGAAAATCATATCATAAAATCGCTCCGTTGTAACATGATAGAAAGCCAAACACACAAATTCTCACATTCATAATAGAATAGTAAGGATGAGAAAGAAAAATCCCCGAAACAAATGAATACTTAGTTTCCGGAATAATTTTCCAACTTTGGCCTTGATTTGGTCCCTTATTCCATTTAGCCCGGCGTCTTGTTATATGTATCATTCTATAATCCCTTTGGACGAAACCAGCCAACTAGAGCGTAATAAACATTTTGGCGTATTTTTTTCTTCATTTTCTTTCTAGTTCATTAATAGTATAATTGCCGTTTCGAATTAAATTTAATTCGTTTTCCTACTTCTTTTACTATTCTAACTAATTTTGTTTTATTATTATTATTCTTGTTTTGTATAATTTTAACTGTATTTGGGTAACTCTTAAATAAATTACTATTTTAGTTTATCCTCATAACCGACCACTAAAGAGGTAAAATATCTTTGAGGCCCTCGTGCAGGCAGGAGAAGAACGAGTGCAAAAAGTGAGCTAGTTAAAGTTCAAATAATCTACAATCAAGTAATTACCGTACGCATAATTTCCGATTTCAACCGCTCATTTCGTTTGCGGTTTAAGGAAATTCTCGTTCCGCGAAATTTCATTTAAATATAAGCGCTTGGAGGTTTATAAAATTTCATCTAGACGCCCCCATCGTGGTGGAATTGAACGCTAGATTATCATCTTATAAGTAGAAAAATCTAGCTTGGGCCCTAGATTTTCACGAGAATAGGTCTATATTTAGTGAGTAAACGAGACCCGCCGATTACACTACACATTTGTAGTTCGCTTTGTTTTCGCCCTTGGTAGATATATGGCCTATATCAATCGTACGGATTACGTACATATTTAAATGAGAAAGAACTTTTAAAATCGACCGATTAGTTCCTGAGATAAGCGTGATCGAACAAACAATCATTCAGCTTTATATTATTAGCATAGTAGAATAAATGCTAATCGATAAGTATCCAATGACTCTATGAATAAAACCTTCCAGGATCATTTTGGGGCTATTTCATATCGCAACCCTTACTACAACGGAGAAGCGTTTCTTTAACTTTTCCTATTGAAAAACGTAACTTGCCAACGTTTTTCTTTAGGAATAGTTTTATATCCTCATCAGCCCCTTTCAGTGATTTATGCAGAGAGGTGCCAATTTCAGGTCTTTATTTCTCGAATGTTATAGAGATTTCAGGTTTCTGATGATGCAGCAAGTAGTGACGAAATGCTTGCCATTGGAGGAGTGACGAAAAGTCATGCGGCATTCGTCATGCATATTAAACATTCCAATTCGTCCAATCTTCAACCCAGTCTCTTGAAACTATGTGAGTATTTAATTTTACAGCTAATAATAATAAAGTTTACGGTATGATATCAAAGATTGTAGATTTAAGTGGGCGCCGAGTTCTTTATTTCTATATTTGGTATCATTCCAAGCCCGTTACGGAAAGTGTATTTTGCCAGACGCTACCTACTCGAGAAGAAAATCTCGAAATTGAAGAGGTAAAGCTTGCTATACTTACACGAAGATACTAGGCTACTTGACCGCACTTTGCTCGAGGTTAGATAAAGTGTAGAAAAAATTAAGATACTCGAATTTGGTAAATAGAAATAAACTGTGCTAGTTTAAGGTAGCGAGCGAGTAATAAAGATCTATTTTATAATCTCGGCTAAATTTTTCTCTGGTATCTACTAGTTAGTTTGAGATTCACAATGACATATAATAATAATAATACGGGCTCGTTTTCCGCAACTCGACGTCAAGCGCCTATTTTGCGTGAAAGAAAAGGAGGGGGGTAGCCAGTCAAAGCTGGAACCATCCCAGCTCCTCCATGAAGCTAAGCAGCTTGTGAGGGCTGCTGAAAACCTCAGGGAGGGACCTAGGACAACCCAAATGCCTTGCCCTGTACTCCGCAACCGCCGTGCATTCCATGATCACAATGACATATATATTCCTAGTATATATATATATATACCTAGTATATATATATACCTAATATATAAAATAACTCATAAGACTAATACAAATTATAGAGGTATAGATATAGAGATCTCTGGATATACCAGTCCACAGACTTTTATATGACTAGATCCATATCTAGGCTTGTCTCATTTCTTGTATAGATATCATATAGCGAATTAATATTTTTCTATCTACTGCGACGTCACACGAGGGATTTAGTGATGGACTCGAACTGTGTCTGAGTAAGAGAGTAATGGGGATATACTGAAAATATTTCAACAATTCTTTCACAAATAGTAAGCCACATTCTCTGCGAGTGTCATAGGCTATTTTATTTTACAGTGCTTTTATTTTGGGTCTACCCGGGCGCAGTCAGGCCGAGCCGGCTAGTAAAATATTTAATTACCATAAAGAACAGGTAAAAATGAGACCACTTAAGCTTGTGGTACACTTATGCGTTCACTGGAGGGACTCACCTTTTACCACACTATAGAAAAATTAGCATATCAATAAAAATCAAAACATCATCAACCTTTTAGTATCAGGAATGAGAACGTGTTTCTGAGAACTCGAGAGGCCAATTGAATAATCTGATAACACTATAAGTGGATTTAAGTTCCGAGGGGGACCTTCCGATGACACATTTACCTTACCATTACATAAAAAATGAACGCGAATTGAAGAGTGCACTTTGATATACAAGAAATCATTTTACGTATTATTTTTTTGTTGCATCACTACATAGTATAAAACAAAGACGATTTCTCTGTCTGTCCCTATGTCCCTAATGTATGTATTAATCTGTAAAAAAAATTAAAAGCAACGGATTTTGATGGAGTTTTTCGTTTATAGATAGAGAGGAACTTTATTAAACTACATCGAATTTAACGCGTGCGAAGTCGCGGATAAAAGCTAATGATTAATAAACTACATATTTGCATTCTGCTCTGCTCTATCTTCAAGTATGCGAAATTCAAACCTCATACGTCCGGGAAATTATGTTTGATTCACGTTTATATATACAGTGTACAATCTGGCAATGCCACCTGACGAGAAAATACCCTTAACACTGTAAATACAATGGTTTTACTTAAAGAAAACATTCCATAAGTTATATGAAAAGAAAACCTGCATTCAAATTTCACGAAAATCCACATACCACACCCGGATATCGTGGTTTCATCCTTATAATTGGCCCTAGCGATCGATGCGATAAAATAACCGGTTGTTATTACAACAGGATGTTTTGTTTGAGTTAAGTTTTCCATCTACAATATTAACAGTTCTTTCCTTTCAGGTGGCATTATAGAATTCCATCTTGTATATTGACTAGCTGTTCACACCGGCTTCAGCTTCGGAACATATAGAGCCTACTAGCTGCGCCCCGCGGTTTCACCCGCGTAAGTCCATATCCTGTAGGAATATCGGGATAAAAAGTTGCCTATATGTTATTCCAGTTGTTCTGCTATCTACGTACCTCGTACGTACGTTTCATTGCAATCGGTTCAGTAGTTTTTGCGTGAAAGAGCAACAAACACACACACATCCTCACAAATTTTCGCACTTATAATATTAGTAGGAAAAGTAGGATGTCACTCGGTGAGGTTGCAGCTCTCTAATGGTGAAAGAGTTTTTGAAATCAATCCAGTGGCGTTTGCAAATGCTTTGGTTACAAACATATCAAAATACAAAAGCTTCCCTATTATAATAGTAGTGATAGATAACACCAATGTTATAAGTAACCGAGCCCCACATGGGGTCTCCGTACTTATTGTCAAAACAATTGCAGCGCGTGAGTCACGAACCTCCGCCCGCGTGCACTCGACGCATAACATGCGTTAGCGTTATCCATATGAATTTGTTTGTATGTACGCACTAATCTCAGGAACAACGAGATAGATTTCAAAAATTCGTTCACCGCTAGATATATACGTGATCCCTGAATGCTATATATGTACCACGGACGAAGCCGGGGCTTAATTATTAAATAAATTTAAAAGGCAAACTATGGAAAATATCAATATATCATAATAATGATGCCAATGAATTGCCCGCTCCTTAAACGACGACATGTATTGGATTTTCATCTTCCATACATTAGTGCTTATACCTCTAGTATGGACGTCTATGGGCGACACATTTTACCCACTACCAAGCATTGCATCTGCACGTTTGCGTTCCTACCACATAAAAAGAACACACTAAAACCCCAGCTGCTATAAATTTCGATGAACTCTATATTTCACCACATTCTATAGTTTGTACCACGGCCAATTATTTACATAATAATCTCAACCTTCGAGTTTGAACTCGCGAAACGCCATTGAAATATATATATAGAATTTGTGACTTCTTATGAAATCGTCCACGTGTCGTTGCCGCAGAGATTCCTCAGTCGTCACGGATCCGTTGCGTCTCTCGACGCATATAAATAAAATAAAGTATCGCTTCATTGTAGGCGAAGATATGATATATTTCTCGTATGAGACCTATGGTATAGTTTATTTTTGGATATTTATTCTTAATTCAGCAATCGCAAGCTAACTTTTAAAAAGTAAAAAAAGAAACGTTTGACAACCCTCATTAAACGTATAATTTAATACAAATATTACTAGCAATCCGCCCCCTCCTAACCTACCTATCAATCAATAATAATTTAACATCCCCTACTACTACAAAATAAACAGATAAAACTGTACCCACGATCAAAACTAATCAATAACACAATTAAAACATACACTGGCTCTTACACTACATCGCAAATAAGTCTTCAAGCAGATGGTACACCATGTGCGAGAGCCATCGCACCCTGCACACTAATTATCCTGTACATTGCACATTACGCACTTCCTGCATTCTGTTTACTGGCTTGCGCACGCGGCTTCGCTTGCTTTGTGCCCGAATGAAAATCTTTGTTTAGTCATTTCGGACTGTTTATTTAACTTCGCGCCCAAAAATACTTAAAAACCTATCGACATGAATGGCCACGTACACAACATAGTTCATAAACTGTAAATTAAAACAAATATTTAGCAATTACAGCAGCAATTCAGTGGGATCAATGGTTAGGACCTCGGAATTTAATCAAAAAGCCAGCGGTTCGAGACCGGGCGATCGCGCGTGAAATAAATTGATTTTTCAATTTATCAGCACATCATTCACATCACCACTGGTCGAAACGGTAAAATAAAACATCGTCAATAACCGACATGTCGAAGAATCAAAAGTTCGACGACATGATAATGTTAAAAATGAATCAAAATTCGACATTCGTGCCTGAACGCCCATAGGAGGCCTGCGTGCCAGCAGTGGGAACATATATATATGGGTTGCTGCCGAAAAGCATAATTTTAATTGAAAACTGCCACTTAATTTTGTCGATGGCCCTTATTTTTATAATACTCACAAAATAAACACCACGCAACTTAATTACGAATTTCATTTACTTCGCAAAATATAAATTTACGCTACAATAAAAACTACGGCGGCCGAGATTCGAGCTTATTAAGAATTTTCAAATGTTGCCATCTTTTATTCCTTTGTGTATGCTCACTAACGTGTTCTAGACATGTGTGTGTAAAACAATAGTAGTGTGTGTAATGAGTGTTTTATTGAATTAACCATCGACCCGCCCCGGCTTCACTCGTGGTACGTTATTTCTCTCCATTCGAACCTTACTTGTGCCTTAACAAAAACGTAAAATCATATTGCCGAATTGGTCAAGCCTAAATTGTTGAATCGGCAAATCATCTATTTATATAGATTTTGTACTTCTAATGTTTTTTAGGCATCATTAAAAATATATATATATATTCTCACCATTCTCCACTCCTTCTCTAAATCCCTATCAATATTATACATGTGATTATGTTACATTATTGGTCTTTTGTTCACGCCTTAACCAGTGAACAGATGTGGATGAGATTAGTCTGGGACTCGAGAAAGGACATAGTCTAGCATTTATCCCAGAAATCCCACGGGAACAGTAACCGAGCCGGAAAAAAAAAACTTGAAACCTCTTTCTCCTCCGTCAGCGCATGTCTCGTAAACGAGGTAGGTATAAAATTATTACTTCATGTGCGTATTAATATGAATATGTCATATGACACATACAGATTTATATAAATTGCGTCGAGTGCAACAAACAAGTTTTCAGTAAGAACAGTTATACCGCTAATGAGTGCAAAGAACGAACCTGATAATTATTTTTCGAGTTAAATCCTACATCGACCCACTGATAATGAAAACGTGAAAGTTTTGTCGCGGATGGATGTATGTCCGTTGCTGTTCTACGCAATTTGTATGTTATCGAATAAATTGATCAGTTTGAAATTGTATTTGGATCGACTGGAATACGACGACGGTTGTTGAAAATATCGGAAATTAATCAAGGCAACCGAAGCACCACTAACGAGCGCCGCGAAATCCAATATAGTTTTAAAATTATAAAATTCGCGATGCAGTAATATAATATGCAAATTTAAAAATAACTAAAAACAAGCATTATATTATAGCAGTATTTACTACAGAACTTGTCTAACTTGCACATATAGCGAGTATACGCAACAAAATTATTTAATTCTAGCGATCCTGATCAAGATAATAAGATAAACTCAACTATGCGCCCTCCGGTTTAACCAGCTGAAGTCCGTATCCCGTAGGAATATAGGGATAAAAGTTGCCTATATGTTATTCCAGTTGTCCAGCTATCTACGTACCAAATTTCATTGCAGTCGGTTCAGTAGTTTTTGCGTGAAAGAGCAACAAACACACACACACATCCTAACAAACTTTCGCATTTATAATATTAGTAGGATTAATAAATTATACTCAAATCACCCCGTTATCACGAAAATCACCACCAACTTCACTTCCCTATTATTTTCATACGGGAATTCGCATTCCCAAACGAAAATCTACTCTATGCACGATAACAATAAGGTCGCAATATGTATGCCATCTACCGTAGCAGCTGTTTCAATCAGCTGTAGGGTCACAACGGAGACTGTGCGTTGACTCATGTACATACAATTAGATTGAGTAAGGTTTAATGAAGCGTAATTCTCGAGTCAATTACTGCCCCGTCGGTTAAACCGAGTTAAATCTTTGGGAGGGTTTTAGTATTTCTGTTGAAAGGTTTTTCTGTAGAATAACAGAGGAAGATGATAGATCAGACGGTTCGCCTGGCATTTAGTGCGTTAGACATATAAACTTACTGTTAGTCTATATCTTACTAGTATATTTTTATATTACTCTTTATCTCCGTAATATCTTGTTCATCATACTAATCACACTATCACAGCAATATTGTAAATGTGAAAGTTTATTTGTTTGAATGTTTGTCCGTCAATCACGTTGAAACTACAGAATGGATTTTGATGAAATTTCGTATACTGACAGGGTATGACGTGACTTGGGTGATAGGTAATTTTTATCCCGATCAAATCTCCCTTAGGAATCTTAAATATCCGGGCGCAGCCGGCTCGAGCGTTTGGTATGTTCATAATTATCATAAGTTTATATATATATATATATATATATATATATATATATATATATATATATATAAATATAGTACTAGCTGCGCCCCGCGGTTTCACCCGCGTAAGTCCGTACTCCGTAGGAATATCGGGATAAAAAGTAGTCATAAGTAGTAGTAGTAGTAGTAGTAAAGTTGAGTTATTCCAGTTGACCAGTTGTCTACGTACCAAATTTCATTGCAATCGGTTCAGCAGTTTTTGTGTGAAAGAGCAACAAACACACACACATCCTTACAAACTTTCGCATTTATAATATTAGTAGGATTAGTAAGATAGTAGGATAGTAGGAAGTAAGATTGCATAAAGTTCCCTCTACGTACGAGTATACAACTCGTATACAACGGAGCATGTATTGTTTATCTTCGTACAATACAGTATAAATCGAGTCCAATATATCATGGGATTGCCGCCGGTCAATCCCAGTATATTTTATAGTCGTATACGAAGATTATGTACATTGCATCGATGGATATAGCGGAACTTAAATATGCGTAAACGAAGAGGTAAATGAATGCACAACGCAACACCGAACGTAATCTTTTCTCTATTGGCTTTTGTTTTCGAGTGACATTTTAAAGTCGTAAAATGTAGCATAATAAAATAGTTTTTTTGGGTTTGTTACCACAGAACTTTCGACTGGGCGAACTGATTTCGTTGATTCTATCAACAATTTGATGGCAATTCTTCTTGCTACTGACAATTAGAAGGCGGGTTAGTCAATTTTTTAAATAATTATCTCTATTTAAAACGAAAATCGGATACCCATAAAAAGTTAAAATTTTTACTTTTTGCGGGTATCCGGTACCTTATGCAGTACATATATCAAAGGAATAATTGTGCAGTGAGGTAATACACTACACTTAAATTCGTATATATCCACATAATTACGTCGAGATCCCGTGTGTATTTAAGCGGTACAATCGCAAAAAAAAACGTGCATTACAAAAATAATGAACGGCGACTGGTGAAGGGTAATTTAATTTTCTCAAATTAACGATCGAACAAAAAGCTCGATTTTTATTTCGGAACTTTAATACATCATAACGATGTCGAGGAAATTTTCATGTTTTATTTATTCACTTACTTAATTATCTATTTAATGTAATTTAAAAAAGGAAAGGTAAAAATATCATGGGCTTAGGTCTATAATTTGTAACTACATTTTTGCAAATAAATTTAATTTGATTTCAATTTTTTTTAGAGAATAATATATTATAATAGTTAAAAAAAAATAAAAAACACGCTTTTATCAAATTTTGCAAATTGAGAAATAGAATAATTTTATCAAATTAGTGTATTGTCATCGGTCCTCAATAAATCTACAAAGTTTGAACGAAATCTGGCCGTCTAAAGTGGGTCAAAATCGCGCCCAAAGAAGTCGGTTACAAACAAACATACAAACATACAGGTGAAGCTTATAAAAAGCGTGTAAAAAAGGGTACAATTTGGGCGTGAGAAGTGATCTCTTCCAGGCAACCACGATTGTTTCAAGTGCTTAAAATTTTTGATTGTACGAACGGATGAAACCGGGGGCGAACTGCTAGCAGATTATAATTAAACGCCGAATAATGCATTTAACTGCAAGCAGTTACGGATCAGAGGATCACAATTTGTCGACAGAATGTATCTCGCAGGAATCTGGCCAGCGACGCGATCTAAATCTAACGGCATTTACAATCTTACAGACGTACATTTACAAAGAAAGAGCAAAGACAGAAGAAAGATAGAAAAAACGTTTATTATAACGACTTGCCATACAATAAGTTTACGAATAATGTTTACGTACAAGTTAAACATAAAGAGAAAAGATAATACTCAATGATAATTTTAACATAGATAAATGTGATACGCAGACCATGTGCAGCATTAAAACATTACCACTCTGTGATATTCTGCGACGCAGATACGTCGCAGCACCGATTCAGAGTGGGCCCTCTTCAAACTTCAAAGGAACATTGAATTGTTTTTTTAGAAGCGGAAATTGTTGTATATAAGAAGTCTTATTGAATAAATAAATATTTGAGTTTAAACCTACAACGTAACAAATATCATGTAATAGATTTGTAATATAGACATTTAAAAGAGTGTGTAGTTTTTAGTTACCATGCAACTAATGCTAGCCTACCTGCCTAATAAGGTGATAATTTCTATACTTCCTTTTAAATGTCATCACGAAACCTGTACTAATATATATGAATCGTAACACCTTAAGCTGTTCACTGCGTATATATATCTCTATATCAAGGGCTACAAGTTATTACATTACGTAACACTCACGTTGCATATGTATATGTTGTTTCGGCATCTTGTAGTCCGGCGGGTAGCATCTCTCGTAGAAATCTATGTCCGACACCGGACATACCTCCGGCGTCGGTATGATCAGCCCCGTGCCGGATATGGCCCTTTGCAGGTGGTGCTCCTGTGGATACAAAGAACAATATATTGTAGGTCATTTGGATAGTAGCAAAAAAGTAAGTTAGTTATTTTGACGATTTTTATTATTTTATTTATTTTTAATGCAATTAAATAAAAAAGGTCGACACTGAGCGATAATTCACATACTACTTTTCAGTTTCCGACACAGGGTAAAGTACGCTACACCACTGCGAAATGGCTAAATAATGTAAAAAATAAAGTCCCGTGTCCTCATATGGGCGGGTATAAGGCAAACGTACAACATACTGTCTGTCACTGATCGATTTTCTTTACAGACCAATAGGTAATTAGCGTTCAGTTTCTTGTCAGACTAAAACATTTTTTTTTGTTAGTCCTCTGGCATAGCACCCAGGGACCTTCCATTCTACGCGTTTTACCCACTGTACGTACCCGCCAAGCAGGCTCCCAAAAAAAAGTCGCAACAAGTAACGGCTTTTTTCATACAAACATTTTGTTCAAAAACTTTTTGGGAATTTAGAATAAATAATTGCATAGATATGAAATTGTATATATAAATGCATTTAAATAACAATTAGTCACCAAAACTACTAAAGTGCCTTAACGTCTATTGCAAGTATTCAATTATTAATAAATGTTGTCTCAATACCTCTATAAATAAATAAAGACTTGGGGGAAGGAAAGGGAATAAAGGAAAGGACTGGCGGAGTGAGGAAAAGGATACGGGCCTCGGGTATAGCGATGGAGTATGTATTATTATTATTCCATGTTTATTGACTAACATTTATATAATACTCTATTAAAATCAATGTTGCTTTGAATCATATAAATGTTTAATTTCACCATAATCCCAAAATTAATTGCTCAATTAAACCAATATTGGAGGTATCGATTGCAACACTTTGGCTTTGAATAAACAACCTTATTCCCAATGGAATACGACACAAAATTGTTTCAAGCAATTATTATACCACCAACATACCGCCAACAAAGAGGGATTGTTGTGAAATAATTAAACGTACTTATACAAAAATAACATAAATTCTTAATTTTAACCAAATCCCTATAATTATTTTTCGGACGTAACAGCTCAAAAAAACAAAATATGAAAATCCACATGTAAAATTACAAGATTTACAACCTTAACTGGAATGAATTACGACATAAAATTGCTTGCACCAGTTACGAAATCCCTGAACCCTAGCAGAGTTATACATTCATAGGTAGGTATGTATATAAGCATTTCGCTGTAAACTATCAAATTCCAAACTAGATTGCCAGACTTCGTATATATAAAGTATAAACACGTTTAATTAAAAATTCATCCATCGACCGCGCTCCCAGAATTGAATTGAATCAGTTGATATTTACTTTATCGAGACTGATATGAATTCATTTAAAAATGTATATATAAAAAGCGTATTCAAATTCAGCTTCAGCGTTTATGAATACAAATTTAAAAAGCGATGGAATGTTATTTTCTCGTTTGGATAAAAAGTATATGGGCAAAGGAATGATTTTACCTATTATATTTGGATACATATTGAATGTGGTATGTTTTTTTTTTCGTCTGTGAATGTAACAAGCGAAAATTGTAACTTTACATATGTAACCCTCATAGGAGGCCTGTGTCCCAGCAGTGGGAACATATATGGGCTGATAATGATGATGATGATGATTAAGTATGTACCTAGTACCTACTGGATATCTAATATAATAAAAACAAATTCTTGACGAAACTTTCCAATTAGGTTGGCTAAGCGCCGCGTCACCTTCATACCTCATTAAAACATTAATAACACTTAAAAATTCTAGCTATATTATGGTGTCAGTTACACAACTATCCATGTAGGTACCTACTAACTCAGCTAGTGTTGTTCCCACGATACAAAATGCGATAAATATTCCGTAACATTACGTCACTATCAGCCATAAGCTCTGAGCAGGGAATTGAAATGACGCAATGGATTTGAATACAACTATAAAAGGCATCGGTAATATTTACTTATTTATTTATACCATAAATATAAACATTACAAAATGGAAAATTTTGCGTTAGTGTATGTATGTTTGCAATGTTTTCACACAAAAGCTACTGGTAAATGTTTCACCATTGGAAAGATGCATCTTTACCGAGTGACATAGGCTATATTTCTGCAACAGGCAAAGCTGGGGCGAACAGCTGGTCATAAGTATGGACATATCGTCAAGTATTCCAGTAGACAAATCACATTAAACAAATCAACTATAAATTTAGCGCCATATTGTGGTGTGATAGGTTTTGTCAAGTTAACCTACACAAATAACCTTAATTAAAAAATGACAATTGACACATAGAGGCCATTGACGTTTCTATTCTTAAATGGATCTCATTACACCTCCCATAAATCTATACTACGGTGTCTTCAGAACAATTCCACGTGGAAATGTCCGATTGTGACGAAGCTAATTGGAATGTGACATTCCAACTGGCATTATTAACTCTTTGCTGCTTAACCCATGTAGGAATTCCAGATAGAAACACATAATATTAATATTCGTTTAAAAAATAATAACAATATTTATATAATAACAGTTCCATAAACAAAACCGAGCACCACCGATATCCGATCAACGGTTTTCACTTGAACTTGTAAAATCTCTAGGTATGAGGTATCATGTACATTATAACAAAATCTTTGAAAATTATGATTGGAATAAAATACAAGTGTTGATTAAATCTTATATATAAAAATCAATTGCTGTTCGTTAGTCTCGCTAAAACTCGAGAATGACTGGTCTGATTTTTATAATCATGGTTTTGTTGCATTTTGAATAATCCAGGGAAGGTTTAGAAGGTAAGAGCAATACGGAGGCGGGCGGGAAGCTAGTATTCAATAAATATATTAGAAAATGACGCTGAAACAGCAATTTAATATTGCAAAGTACATAACACTTAGCGAATCGTAAAGCAGGTCGCTCAGTTCAGTAGCCCTGCGGTCAGTGGAACCATCAAGTACTAGAAACTAGGCCATTTAACCACCTAGGCTTCGACAATGCTCTCTCAATAATTTTTGTCAATATCCGAGCGTGCATGAGTGGTCTTCATTTATCCTAGAAACTCTGGTTTCATCAAAAACCTAAAATACAAATACTTATTTATATTATAGGAAAACCCTGACTTTTTATCATTTCCTTCCTATTATTATAAATACCAAAGTTTTGTATGTACAATAATATGTTATGTCATTCGTGATATGAACATTATTTCAAATTCATTACAATAAAGTAGGTACTAGTTATCGAATGAACATTTTACACTATTGCGTTCGTGCGTGTACCCAAAGTAATCTTGAAATAAAATCGTGGAGTAATAGCTAGTTAAGTTAACAGAATAAATTCTGCTATAAAAAGCTTTAAATGTGAATAAATTCAAATTGCGAACATAAAAATCGAGTATTTTTTACTGAAACGCGAAATAAAATGATAAATTCTTGCCTACTCTCATAGCCTGTGACCTGAAAGACACCTCGCGCCCACACTACTATATCAGCTTACAGCTATTTAATTACCGTCGACCTATAAAAACACTGTACGTACATTCAGCTGAAATTCCGATCATAGATGCACTATACGCTTCTTTTTCCTACTTTTACACTACCATAACGTTAATAAATTATAAACGTTGAATAATATATTATTGATATTAAAACAAATCGATGTTATTCAATTTAACATTCAAACCTCGCCTCATTTAAATCTACCATCCCTTTTTACCCAACCCATGTTTTTCACCGCTGCGCTGTACGCTTCGCAACGTTTAATTAGTATTTTTTTTACATTGCAGTTGTCTTGTTTACAGTTTTAACGAGGCAAGAGCGTGAAGTTCGGTCGTAACGGAAAAACACTGCAGGTCTACGAGTATGTAAGCAATTATGTTACGACATTGTTATAAAAAAAATCGATATTTGTTATGCTGACATGTAAACACCTATTGGTTTTTGTTAAATGTATTTTTAGTAACCTACAGTATTATTATTATATTGCTAGAAAATATTAATGTATGCTATTTAAGCTGAGTCTCACAAATTATTTGCATATTCCGTGAGCTACATCAATCTTTGCAGAACTAACTCGTTGATAATACAGCATCACATACATAGATTAATGTTGAATGGTTTAGTAATTTCAGAGACTCTTTGTAACCAACAAATACATCCCTTTTCTTCAAGTTTCAATGACGTATTAAGCAAAGAACCATCACCCACATGTCACCCACAGCTCCATTCCCGACGATGACATAAAAAAGAACCATATTAAACATAAAAATAAATATTATTAAAAAATATATTTAAAAAATTAAAAGCACTCTAATATTTATTTGAGACTTTTATTTTATGATACATTCTACGAAGGATTTTTGTTTCTATCGAGATCGAGAGAAATCTCATTATCGTTTACTCGGAATTTAAGGACTAGACAATACATACTTTACGAAGTTAGAAACTTCCAGAAACTCCGATTTTCTACAGTAAGATTCTCCTTTAAAATCAGCTTAGTCATGTTTTGAACTAGACGATAAATGCGTAAATGGAAACATTGTCTACACAACGACGCAATATATTTTCACTTAGTTTTAAATAGTCGCAACTGTCTATGGTGGGTCCTCGATAAATCTTCTAAAATCTGCTGAAAGTTATGGCGCTAGACGACCTATATAGCTGTTCTTTTTCTACACTGGAATTAGTACTGCTTTAAGACTTCATCGTAACCCTCCAGGAATACGTTGATAAATTTGATCAGTCGACCACTCTTGGCCACAAACTATGATACATTCTTACCAGCCTCAGAAGTTAGCCATAAAGAATGTACCTTATACATTAACAATACTCGAAGCCAAGGCAGACCGCTTGTATAAGTAAATAACAAAAGTCGTATTAGTTACACTACATATGTAAAACTCCAGAATTACATAAAAGATTTTTATGATTCTAGCCTCCTTGAATTTATCTCCACGTGGATTAGGATAATAACGGTTGAGATTTATAAAAATATCCTCCCGGGTTTAGCCAGGGCGAGCAGCTAGTACTATCATATAAATCTAAACTTAACGCGAGTGACGTCATTGGCAACACATGCAATAACTTTATTAATATGTGCCTCATTTCAAAACCTATATATTTATAACTGAACCCCGTTTAATATTTATTCAGTGAACGGCTGAGTTGAATCGCGGTTGAAGCGTATCAAATACATATCACAGTAAATAAACTATGCTTATGTACTATGTTTAGAGAGACAAAGTTTGTGGACTTTGCGACGTCGTAGGTAATCTCGGAGTCTACTTGATCGATTATGAGAATTTTATAAAGGCGGAACACAGCCAGTATATTTGTGAGGACAAGAATACAATAAACTCTTAATGTCTCTATTAATAAAATAGTGAGTATCTCTACAGACATTACGAGATTTAATTCGAGTGGAATAGTCCCAATAGTTTATACATAGCCTAAATCCTACTAATATTATAAAAAATAGATAATAAATAAAGCTAATATTATAAATGCGAAAGTTTGTAAGGATGTGTGTGTGTGTATTTGTTGCACTTTCACGCAAAAACTACTAAACCGATTGGAATGAAATTTGGTACGTAGGTGGATAACTGGAATAAAATATAGGCAATATTTATCCCGATATTCATATAGGATACGGATTTACGCGGGTGAAACCGCGGAGCGCAGCTACTAAAACCATAATACGAATAATACCAACTATATTGTTACAGCAATGTCGATATTAATTATGCTAATCCGAGTTCATTCGAATTAATTATTTGTGATCTATTCAGTAATTAAGTTGCATGAGAATGTTTATAATGTGAAAGATATTTAAGCATTTACAATGAAGTGTGTGTATTTTTAATGGACCGGTGATGGATTTATTAACAATCATTTATTATTAACTACGGGCCGCCCCGGCTTCGCCCGTGGTACATATATAGCCTAAAGCTTTCCCCAATAAATGGGCTGTCAAAAACTAAATTAATTCTTCAAAACGGACCAGTAGTTCTTGAGATTAGCGCGTTCAAACAAACAAACTTTTCAGCTTTATAATTATACATAAAATTCCCGTGTCACAATGTTAGATACCGAACTCCTCCGAAACAGCTGGACCGATTCTTATGAAATTTTGTGTTTATGTTGGAAAAAATAAAAAAAAAGATGTTGGCTGATTCTCAGTATGTCTGAGTACATCTTTGTGTAATCGTCTTAATTTGTAATTGTCATGTATTTAATGTGTTCTTTTAATAAACTTTTTATCTATCTATCTATTTTTCATACCCCTAAATCATAAGAGTAAGGCAGAACAGCGTTTGCCGGGTCAGCTAGTGTTAGTATAGATGTAATCAGTTGAGTTTTAGAAGGTAGGTACAATGCTCGGCCACAAATTTGGATGTTAACGGTTTATCAACTTGGTCCTTGGAATTGTCCAACAATTAAAAAAATCAGATAGTATCAGACAAGACGTATATAATATAAAATAATTTTCGAATAATATGAAAGAAAGAAAGAATAATTTATTTTAAGACACTCAAACTCACAAATAGTAACAATACATAAAAACAAAAAAAAAATGATGAAAAAAAATACATAATAAGGGAATGAAAAAAATAAATAGATAAATATAAATTATGTGTGTTTGCGTGCGCTAAAAAAGGATGCTACTCAGTATATTTGAGGAATGCAGTTTGTTAAGATGATATCTTTATAAGGTATAGAGTAGAGTTTATACTAATTTATTTGATTTCTTTATATTTCGCTTACATAAATTTGTATGAAATTATGAATAGTGAGTTAAGGTTTTTGTTATTTTTTATTACATTCAAGTAAACGTAATTATGTTAAAGTAATGAAGGAGAACGTTTTTATTTACATCTCGTGTTATTTTTCTCTTCTCTATTACATAAAATATACTATATAAAACCTTAACTCACTATTCATAATCTCACATCCATTCAGTCGTACATTTTCAAATTGTATCTTAAACATTATATGAATATAATATCATGAATTTATAAATAGGATAAGATCTTTCAATAACAAATTTACCAAAGCGCGGAGTTTCGAATAAACACTAGGTAACCTATACCTTGTACATATATTTTTTGATACGTATTTCTCTTTAAATTTATCACGCATGTATCTGTTATCAAAATTCCGTTTTGTACGACGCCTATTCTTTTACTTAGCAGCTTTTCCTTTGCTTTGTGGTTGTCTGCTAGAAATCGCTCAATAGCATTAGACCGTCTTCTGTACCTCAATTTCTTATGCTGTATTTTTTAACAATTTCTTTGTGTATAATAACGAATTTTTAATATTATTATTATGTTTCTTATTTCCATAATACTATTATTATTATTATTATACACTACCTATAATAGTTTTAAATGTTTTCTGGGACATGAAATTAAACTTCGCCGATGGAATACATATACATAGGGTACCTATTAATATATTAAAAACAAGCCGCTCGTCCCGGCTCCGCTTAACGATTAATCCGGTTAAGTGAGTGCTTATCCTTATTTCACGTCGCAAAGGAGCGATTTTCTTATATTATTAGTGTCTAGAGATAGTTAGGTTTATAGAAAAATATATGACGTAGTTACTTTTTACCGTGTTGTGCGGTAAAATGTGCGTTGTGGTTTTATCGCGCATGCCTACTAATGAACTGAATACTATATAATTTACATTATTAGTCCAAATTCAGGCTACAGAATTATTAATCAAAGTTTTAAAATTATAGGGTTAGTTTAGTACACATAGTTGCGTATGAACTAAATACCTTAAAATACAGTTAAAGTATTTTTCTATAAATGAATCTAAAAGCAACCAATAGCATGTTACAGCTGCTGTGCATTGGAACGGATCTTTGTATTAATGGAACGCTGCAGTGTTATTTTATGTATGTAAAGTGAAGTCCCGTGTCCCCTAGTGGGGTATGGGGTAGATGATATACATCTGTTTCACTGATCGATTTTCTTTATGGACAAGTAGGTGCTCAGCCTTCTGTGTCCTGCCAGACCGAGACGTATTTTTTTTGTGTGTCACCACCGGGAATCGAATCCAGGACCCCTCGGTTCTACGCTCACGCGTTAACCACTGTGCCAAGGAGGCGGTATTACGTATGTAACGTTCTCAAATTGTTGGTTACTGTTAAGTTGCATATTATCATTCGCTTTGATGTATGCAACGGCGGACGACTCGAGCATGCCTGTGAATTCGCTTGGATACTTGGTTATACGTTTGGCTAATATAGTGAACCGGTTATTAACGTCATTGCTAAAGATTAATAAATATTTCGCACCGTTTTGTTGCAATATAATTATACTTTAATATGCGAAGAAATATAACTGAAATTAGAATAGAATTGTTTTTAACATAAAACTAAACCGCATTAAAATTTTCAGATCTACACCAAGAATAGTACAAAAATGGGATTACACGGAAGGTACCAGCTTCCAATAATTAAAAATCATTAACATCAAATCACCTAGGCGAAAGTTCTGAGGAGGAGGACTTCCAAAACAAGCACAAAAGAAACTACAGTCGAACAGGAAACCTCCTTTTTTTGATGTCGGTTGAATACAAACATATTATTATGAAAAATTTTTGAAATTATTATTATATTATTATGTTAAAATGGTTCTTACTTCTTCTTGCCTATGTACGTACTTCAGGATAGAGAGATGAGATACATAGAGATATGTTAAGTAAGTCTATATTATACAATAATATTCATACGCAGTGAGTCGTCTTATCCTATGTATTTTAGAGTGATCCCTCCCCCTACCTTTGATACATGTTTTTATACCTATAACGTTGATCTCATATTACAGTGCAGATTTGTCGAGTGTATGTTTCACCGCGACACGTGTAGTGGAGCGCAAATAAGGAGTCGGTAGGTACGATGGCAAAGACTAACTCCGACTTTAGTTCTTAAATAAGTTTAAAAAAATATATTACACAAATGCATACAACTTCATCATGTAGGAGACACTGCGATGAGTGCCAAGTCTCATAAAATAGGCAAGTGATCTAAATTTGAACAAGCCTTCTTATAATACAATAGCATCACTGCAAATCACTGCAAAAGAACAAACTTATAGAATTAATTTTTTTATTAAATGTGGGAGTCGAATCGGGATCAATCGCACTGGGGAAAGTGCCTCACCCCTACAGAAGATCGGTATGAATTAGTAGCATGTGTATCCTGGTGGAGCCGGATCCTTTCTGTGCTTTTCCCTACCCTCTCCAAACATTATTCCCTCAATCAATTCTCTCCTCATCCCTATTCCATAAGACTTCTAAGGCCAATGTTCATGGGCGGTGCTGGTCGTTTACCATCAGGCAACCCATCAGGTCCTATGCTAATTCATCACAAAAAATATATTAGTTGTGTGTAGAATCAAACACAAAAGGAAGTATAACGTAATAATATATAATATACAATATCAAAGTATTCGCATTCGACTATCAATACCAAATGAAATATTAAATCACTGATTAAAAGCTCAGCTTGTTATTGGATTCGACGTGGCGGATATTTTATAATGAGCGTGGGTACCGGCAGTCGATATCTGTACGAGTGTCTGCCTCTTGTGTTTTTATCTTTGCTCTTATTAATATTTCGATAAATGTTCGTACAATTGTGATTGTTGTGTAACAATACACTTTACGATTTGTTATTTGCTATCTACGTAATAAAATCTATTTTTATCGTAATTTTTTATATACTTTTTATATAATAATCGCTTATACTATACGCAAGCGTTTATATATAAATTGTAGGTCTTTATTATTCAAACACCACGTACCCTAGTATGTTTTGTTTTCTACCTTTTTCTTATTTCACCACGTTAACATTATATGTAACAGTAAATTAAGATTTATGAATTGTGCATCATTAATAACTATAAATGATTATATTTTTTCTCTATGAAAACCAAACGAAATTGAAAATTGATTGACGCGGAGGCGTTGACCCTGTCTGATGCGCGTAGAAACGCCGGTTCTATAGCTAATCAATTAAAGACAATAGTTAAATGAAGTATTATTTCAAAAAATACATTTACAAACATTTAATATCTATATTTATTGCATCAAAAACTTTAAATTGCTTAATTATTAGTAAAAAATATACGATAAGCCTGTTTCACGTCTTTCCGACCGAATCACTATTACTAGCCTATTCAAGACTTAATGAAAATGAATGTAATATTATCATTTTAACCAACGAATAAGTTTAACGGTACATACTCAGAATTTGCGCAGCTGGCTATTTACTTTCGGTTATTATATTTGAAGAAATAATAATTGCGAGTCACTTTAAACCTATCCTAGGGGACAATTCAGACAGATACAAATTACCTAGGTCAATTATTCCTTGTGAACGTATTTCTGAGAAATTGAAAAATAAATCAAGGCTAAGCAGAAAGGAATACAATTTAATCTAAGCTGACTATATTAATGTTATTGCATCATTTTTATAACGTACAATGAGGATAGCGCCAGGAAGATCAGACTTTGTGATTTATTGATCATTATTTACATGTTTGGGCAATTTAAATCGTCATATTTTGCGGAAAGCCTCAAAAGCTTTTGTTCATCTTTTAATATTATATGAAAGAGAATAAATAACGTAGAAAATAAATTGTACATCTTATTGGTTCAGTCGGAAACTTTTCTTAAATATTATCACCCTCAATCCGTAACATAATAAAACTATTATTATTTTCAAAACAGTGGTGTTAAGTTTACAATACAGGGGATGTAAAATTGTTCTATTTCAATATAATTGCGCAATAATTCCTCTTCAAACTGCCCCTACACAGCAGCCCCGCTTGCAAGGGTGGCGTTGAAAAATGTTAGCAATTAGCAACCCCTGGGATAACATAGCCCTGGATTGGACTTATGAATTATTGTCAGTCATTTGTTTCCATATTTAATGTTAGTTTGACCTACTTTTGTTAAGACCGTATTGATTTCTTCGCGCTATTTAGTTAAAAAAAAAAAAAAAAATTGGGCTCAAAAAATTAGTCTCCTCGGCTAACCATAGTCATATTCGCAAAAAGAACACACACTACGCAGCGTAGAAAAGAAAATATACCCAGTCAGTATTAACCGTCAGTTATTGAACGTCCCAAAGCAGTATACCTTACCCGCCCACGCGTAACCAGCCCATACATAAAACTTAACGAAATAACATTCGGGCACTACATTTGACATAGTGAAGTCCCGTGTCCCCTAGTGGGGTATGGGGCAGATGATGTACATCCGTTTCACTGATCGATTTTCTTTAGGGACAAGTAGGTGATCAGCCTTCTGTGTCCTGCCAGACCGAGACATTTTTGTGCGTCCCCACCGGGAATTGAACCCAGGACCCCTCGGTTCTACGCTCACGCGTTAACCACTGTACCAAGGCGGCGGACATTTGACATAAGTGTATTCAATTATGTCTAAAGAGGTTGTATGAATCATACGACAAAGTACCTTAACTACGTGTTGAACGAGACAAATCGTTGTGGTCCACGTCAGTCCGTTTAAATTATTCACAATTTGCTACCAATGCATTTATTTATACACCAAGCCCTGAGGTTATATTTATTATAAATAATATATTTTAAGTGTCTGTACCTACTTATAGAAGCTTCTAATAAATGTTATTACGAAAAAATCATAATATATTCTTAGAGTTAAGTAGTTATTCATTTCATACGCCCTACAGATGACGAGTTTGTTTAACCACGCAAGCCCCTTAAAAGTTCTGATTTCTAAAAACAATACTACTCTACATTACTTAAAATACCTATGTATCGAGAAATTCAGATTATTATTCCACTTCTATATTTATAAACCACTACTTTCAGCATATCTTATAGACAAGGCTGTATTAAAAGATTTATTGTATTCGCATCCAGACGTTCGTGTATATTAATCTATAATCCTTTACACATGGTAATATAAAGCTGTAGCGTTTGTTTGTTTGAACGCGCTAATCTCAGGAACTATTGGATCGTTTCAATTATTCTTACAACGTTGGATGTTTACGTGATCTCTGAGTGTTATGTAAAATATAAAATTTTCTGTCAGGTTATTCAAGGCAGAACAGCGTTTACCGGGCCCGCCCGGCAGCGAAGCCGGGGCGGTGATCGTATCGTCGTATTAGTGCTCGTATAAGAGGCAGGGGGCGGAAAGGACGAGTTAATGAATGAACGAGAATGTATTAGTCGAGAAATTATATTGTACTTATCACTTCTCATTGGGTGTAAGTACAGTTCTATATTGATTCTGTTAATCACCTTTAATTAATATACAGAGGGAAAAGTGGGGGAAACGCGAACAGCTAAAGAAACATTTAAATAAAACAGAGGAATTTGATTTGAGAGTTTTTATTATATCTCAATCAAAGAGCACGCTTATCTGTCTAAGGAATCCACTAAACAACATTTATATATATGTAGATTAGTTTAGCAAATTTGCACTTATAAACGTTCAAACATTAATGATTAAATCCATCATGTGTTTGAAATATTTTCAAGTATTAATATATATCGTATTTTTCAACCCTTTCTACACAGATTTTTAAGAACCCGTTATGGCATAATTTCTACTTCTGATCTAGCAAGAAGGGTATGTTAACGAAAGCATCAATGAAAACAATGAATTAAGAAAAACCATTAATAGATTTGACATCATCCATTATTATTAAAAACCACCACGCAATCATGTTGAGTCATCGCAAACGATAAGCCATTTGAGCCGGCGCACGGTGGCAATTAAGTATCCCGCTATTTAAATACCGTGATGATAATATGCAAAGCGTGTAATGAAACCTTTTTCGATATTATCGTAAAGTGCCTACGAGAGAGGGAGAACAAAATATATTAATTTGTATTAGCGGTAATTTCGCACTTGCTCAAGGAATATGTACCCCTCGCTACTTAAAGTAATAAATCACTACAGAATATAAAACAAAGTCGCTTTCTCTCCCTTTGTCCCTATGTATGCATAAATCTTTTAAACTACTCAATGGATTTTGATGGTTTTTTTCTTAATAGATAGTTGATTCAAGCGGAAGGTTTATAAGTATAATAACATCTTTTAAACTACTCCAAATTAACGCGTGCGAAGCCGCGGGTAAAAGCTAGTTATAATATTAAAAAAACCTACTGATTAACATAAAATTACGTACACTGACTAGCGAACTAATTTAAGTATTAGTAAATTCGCCTACATACATTCGACAGAACCGCGTGTTTTCTACCGATTGATGTCTTTGTGTTTTATAGAAAATCATTGTAATTGGCACCAGTTATAGAATCTGGAGTGGTACCTCCCTTCATAGGAACGTCGGTGATACTGTTTCAATGGAAAAGATAAATTAAATATCAGATGAAAATAACCGCGTCAAAGGGAATTCAATAATAAACGGCATTCAACAATAATAAAACTCGCAAAAATCTGAATGCCGCTTGAATGTCATATTCGATAAAATTGTATACACCGGTGAACTGTAAATACTTTATATCGTAATAATAAAGGCAGAGTAAATTAATAAACTGACACGTGCAAAATATAATGTAGCCTGTAGCCAACATGTACAAATGGACTAGGAAGGGTGAGGAAGGGTGAGGAAAAGGAAACGGGCCTCCGGCTCTCCAACTCACCGTACGTAACACAATAGCATGCTATTATTTCACGCCGGTTTTCCGTGGGGGTTTGGTACTTTCCCGATGCGAGCTGGCCCAATTCGTGCCGAAACGTGCCCGACTCCCACAATCTATTTAGCTAAAGTTGCGGATCATTTCACTAAATTTAAGTTATTTTACCTACGCGTTTTTTGTTTATTTTGTCGTCGTTTCTTTATCTTAAACAAGTTTTATATCAATTTGAGGGTTAGACAGGAAATATCCACAGCAGCATAACTTAACATATTGTATACGTTTTATGTTATGTATATTTGTGGATATACTTTCAACTACCTAGAAGTACATAAAAATGGAATATTTTCAATCACAGACATATTTTTATGAATATGTGTGTGTGTGTGTGTGTTTTTACCATTTTGTGTAAGTTGTGGTCATATATAAGTATTTATTTATTTATTTTTTTTTATTTATTTATTTTATTAAGGCTCATTAGCAATTGTACATCGATACATTTACATGAGATGATACAAAAAATTATATAAATATATATGTCATAATGTACAATCAATAAAAAATGAGCACAGCATGCACAATACAAATTATTTCATTAAAATAATAATAATAACATAACAGTAATTAGTACATAAAAATCAGTAAGAGAAGTGTAAATTTAACATAATCCATTAATATATAGGTAAATTCATGACATTTTAGAACTTATAACTAGGAAAAAAATTAGTTGGTACATTTAATTTTTAGTTTTATAGCATTGAAATGCTTTATAAATGAGAAATTTTGAAAGAATAGGTTAGGCAAGATACGCAGGTTCGAATCCTGCCTCGTGATCAAATTTTTTCTAGTTGGTACATAATTATACACTGACAAGGTTGATCATATTCAGCGTCTTTTTAAATTTCCCGATTGTGTCAAAATTTATATCTAATGTTTGGTTTATAAATCCATTATATTTTTTACATATTCGTGGTATGTGGGAGAAGGAACCCAACGTAGTCCTCATGACTGGTACCGATAATAGTGGGACCGGTTTGTTGTAGTATGTTTGCATACAAACGCACTTCTGTATACAGACCCACTTATATCTAATAAATTGTACACGTTACAATTATGAAACGAACTATCGTGATTCCATCAAATGAAAAAAGCAGCGCGGCTAAAGAAGTTTTAACTTCAGAAATATTATAATCACAAAATCAAAAAACAAATTCACACAACAAACATTCGCACAGCACATTCGCAACGGCACAAAAGATAGGAAGACGGCGCGGGCGCGGGCGCGGGCGCAGGCGCGGCGCAGCCGGCGTCCGCGGGCCCCGGTCGACGACCCCGCGCCGGTTGCGTAACGGCCGAAATTTTTTGGGTAGAATTCCGCGGGAGACGTGCGAAAAACCAGCGCGACGTTGCATGTACGAGCACATTACATATCTAATCGTTAGTTTCTCATTAGTATAGGTAATAATACGATAATGAAGTAACAAGTTTAGGTATATAGTAGTTAATATTATTTGTAACTTATAATCTAACTAGCTGACCCGGCAAACGCTGTTCTGCCTTACTCTTATCATTTAAGGGTATGAAAAAAAAATGTTTGCCGATTCTCAGACCTAGCCGGTACGCACACAAAATTCATGAGAATCGGTCCAACCGTTTCGGAGGAGTATGCTAACTAACATTGTGACCGGAGAATTTTATATATATAGAGAGAAAGAGAGATTTTAATATAAAAAAAACATATTAATGGCATTCCAGTTCGCATAGCCAGGCGTGAATGAATTTGAAATTTGAATTTGAATTCTCAAAGATACACATTAAACACTCAAAAGCAATAGGTAGGTCTCGTGATACTGAACAAATTAAGGAACAGCCATAATACTTGGAATTGTCACTATTCTACAATACGAAATAAGAGATTATGGTAGTTATATTAGCGTATAATATTATTATAGTGTATTTATTATTTAGTTATAAAATAAGTAATTTTATACATAGGTGTATTCATAATACCAATTTTTATATAACATTGTTAGAACGTCTCCATGGTTGGGTACCACCACCACCACCACGTACCTACTCGTAAACGACTAAAGACATTTCGATCAAATTTAGCAAAACAGATTGATAGAAAATATTAAAATACATCTTATTTTATGAAAATATATCCACATATATTGTAAGGTTTTTATTATAAATATCAGAACACTCTTCACTATTTTCTGATATGTTTTTAACAGCTCATTCGTATGTTAATACATTTACTTAAGTAGGTATTATGCATACGTATGCGATACAAAAACCGATTTGGGTTCTTAGAATAACATTTTCAATACACTTCGATTTTATTGTTTAACGGACTATGGCTATATCAATAAAGATTCACGAAATATACATTTATTCTTCCAAATTATTCTCCACTCTATTTGGGCGCGTCGGTTAAAAAATTCTATCGTAGATGATAAAATTTGAATAATAAAAAATGACTTTTATAGGTTTTCAACAACTACTTAATGTAGTTCAAAGTCCATTTCCTTACAACCACATCGGCACTTACGTACCGATACAATAAACACGTCACACGCACTCGCACATGCTAGCGAGTGAGTAGCTCTTGGCGCCAAAACTTTGGCCGTTTCTACGATATTATTTATTAGCACTTTATCTTTATATTATAAAGATTGTTGTTTATTTGTGTGCCGTAATATCGAAATAAAACACAATCCAAAGAAGACCATAAGTTTACATGTACATAGTATATATAGCCTCTAGCAGACAGGGATAACGCATATCCAACACATCCAGCAACGGAATAATTTTTGAAACTCTTCAGTTTTATAATAGAAGATTAATTCAGATTGTAACTGAGTACCCATATATTATCTTGCGAATAGGTAACTAGTATATTATACAAATAATAATGTTAACAATGTAAAAAGATATACTTATAAGTATAAATCACAACCAATTACTTAGTACACGTTAACATATTTTATCAATAAACGCAAATAAACTATAGAAGGTAATTGCTAGGTACCATACCTACGAAAATTTAACATATACATGTTAAAAACAACTTATTAAAATAAGCCTTGTAGCTATATGCATATTGAAGTGTGTTACATAAGCCCACAGAAGGTTTTAATTAGAATATTTTCACAAATTTTCATAATAAACCTAGATTTATGCGGTCATATAGAAGAGGTCAGCGAGGTCAACTTGTTTAAGTTCTTATACATATATACGAGTACTTCGTGAATGATAAATTTCGACGAGGAGTAATTTATAAACATAACTATATAAAAAAGTTTTAATAAATACAAAGGTTTTAAAATATCCTTTCACCGTTTTCTCAAGATCTTAAGAACGTCTACTATACTTCTGAACTGAAATTCATATTAATACAATTTAGAAAAGAGAACATAATTAAATCAATAAAACATCATAAAGTTCGCATAACTAAACAAAGTTCAAATTACACAAAATAACCGACGTTGGCGTATCGCTGAAAATAATACAAATCTAAGGATATAAAAAAAGGAGATGACTCTCTAAACGATTAAATCAAATATTAATGTGGACCATGGCATATAATGAAACTGAGATAAGCACCGCGGCTGGCGAAGATGCAACATTGCAACACTGTCGGCCGCACGCCCTAGCTGTGGGCGTGATCGTTAGTTGCCAGACACTGCTAGATTACAGACACACATCCTAACACTAAACTCGCTGAATATAGGAACATTTAGAGAGTTTATTCAATCTTTAACTGCAAATGAAGGACGTCTTTGTTAGAGCAGAACGTAAACCTGTATCATATCTTAATATATTTTTTGTGGAGAAACTCGATAGACTGAAAGGCTACTACATCTTAGTACGGACGCGTGGGCGAACTGAAGATTCACCCTGGCGACATGCTTAAGGGCGTCCCCTCATGACGGGATAATTTCGTCAATGTCCATCTACGTATACAGTATAGACTATAAACAATTAACTTTTATTATTGTCCACGTGTACCAATTGATAAAAATATTTTAATATTTACAGATCCTGGGGTATCCTTCAGAAGTAATAAATAATCAATAGACAATGTATTTCATACACTAAACACTACCGCTTTACGTTACGAATTTCAATGGTTGGCCGTTATTAAATTGTAAGTATATATCATTTTTTTTATAATTGAAATAAATACCAGTTTTGTGTAAAATAATCAATATTATAGGTACATGGATATTACACAACACAAAAGGTGCTCAGTATTAAGACGGGATTCGCTACACGTTGATTGAATTTCAGTTCTAATCAGTTTAATGCGGGGCTAATGAAGAGTACACACATACAGATAGTAGGTGGCTACTAACCTACATTAAGCGATTGACTAGGTTAAAAAATATAGTTTAATGTGATATAGAAAGCTTATTTTGTGTTTTAATCTAGGTATTTAGTGGATTGTATGCAACTACTTAAAAACAAATTATTTTACGATGAATATGAATCAAAGAGAAGTGAATTCCAATCACTAGCGATTTAACTAAATATTTAATGGTTAAAATAAACATAGTATTTTCTTGCTAATTCAACGCGAGCACTTTAAAGTACCTAAAACACACTTTTTCGGATTTGGATTCTCAAGTGGCCGTCTTCAGTAGTGTTCGTAGGAATAAATATGTAATAGAATGAATAAATTGCGTTTAAAATCCGTTTATGCCTTTTATTTTTAAAATATACCTACCTATCATCAAAATTGTTATCCAAAAAATTAAGTTTCTATTTAAAAAATATATCTAACAAATCACAGGCGGGCAATCAAGGTACATAACAACATTTTAATTAACCCTTGATATTCGCACACATAAATCTCGTCCACGAAATGTGGAACCAATAGGTATGTATACCTTTCGGCGCACTCAATTATAGCGTTTCGTATTAAATTCACGAAATTCACGTCGCTTTTAATAACACGCTGTATAATATACACATCGCTGAATGACGCACACACACATGTGCATTGCGATTCAATTACAAAGGGGTTCTGTGAAAAGCTGTACGCTGGTAAAACGCATTGTTGTATACAGTATGTTGCACTATGAGTTGTTTCAAACAGTATGAAATTCAACAGTTATTAATTATTATAGATGCGAGTGGATTTAACTTTAAAAGGGTGACGTGATAAAATAATTCCTTTTGTAATGAGAATATAATTATTTACAACTATATCGGTATGTAGAATTTTCCTTTTTGATTTTACGCGAGTTGGTAATATATATTTATTTAATAGAGACGGGACACCAGTCTCCCCGTACGCTCGCTAAACAGTCCTCGAAACGCCGTATTAATAATATAATGAAAAAACGCGTTTAAAATCAGTTAAAAAGTCTTTAATTTCTAAATACATCGGTAGGTACTTAGATATTAATGGGTTTCCGAGAAACTCATTACAAAACAAAGAACAGATTCCTTTACCTATCTACCTTGCTTAAAACTGTAAAAAATTATTAGATATTAGATATTAGAGTACAGAACAATTTTTAAACAAGCCGAGTTGCCGGTTTCTATTGTAAAAAAATAAAAGACAAATATTATATAAGAAGAAATATAATACGATATTTCTATTCTAAGAGAACTTTCTGAAATATGTAGGTACACATATATACCTATATATTCCTCTTCAAAGAACCGATTCATTGGTATTAAAATCAACTATTAAAATCAAGTATATTGACTGTTATTCCATTCACGGAATCAAGCAAAGCAAGGGTGAAGCCGGTTAAAGTGTCATTTCACGGGAATGAGACAAAATGCAGTCTTGATATTATCTGAAGCTTTAACTTCATGTAGATATTACAGTAACGAGATTTTTGTCTCTCATAATAAAGAAGACTTGAAATAAAAAAAAAAAATATAGTGAGATACATAAATATAGTGTTTATTCCTATAAGTACCTAAAACGAGTGTAAGGCAAGGGTTATTTAGATATAACAATATATTACTACTTTTAGAACTAGCCAGTAGTACATATAAAACGAACGACTAACGTTCATAAAATAGTCCCTCGTTTGTTATGAATAAAAGTAGCATCAAATGCTTCTTCTGGGTGTTTCGCTTTCGTTGATATTTGATAAATATGAGATGATATTTTTAGGTCAACTAGACTAGCAGAAAATGATATTCTCCCTAATATACTAGTCTTAAAATTTCGACTATCTATCTAACCATCAGTCTCTCATCACTTTCACTTCCAAATTATTTAGATCCAAAGATGAAGAGCAATACAGCAGCTATCTAATAAATAAAACATTGATTTAAAAAGTTTGCATCATTGTTGCGTTGAATTTAGACATCAAAGGGGCTCCAACGGATTAAAAACTCACGTTTTTTAATCGAGTTATATATCCGTTGAATTAAATTACTTCCGCCGTTACGCACACTGTAACAACGATAGCGATTTGGGCATAATCACATTGAAAATCTGTTCAAAACTTCTCAATTTCTAAAGACTACATAAATTCCAATTACAATAAAACACTAAGGTTTCTTTTACATCATATTTAATATAATAGGACCCTATTTTACAAATTCCTAGTATAGAATAGCTTTCATAGATCTCATTAATTAATTTCATCAATTGTTCGTAATGACTACCACCCCTACATACGGATCACGCCCGAAGCTCCTATAATACATTTAATTGTACTAACGCTCCCTCTGCCCTCCCGATTGGCTTAAATAAAGCTAATAAAGCCAGCGAACGGATTGCAAGTCGGCGTACTAGTTACAAAAACACATATGTTTCCTCTCTATTATTTTAGTTTAGATTAATTATTAAGAAATATAGATAAACAATTAATAAAATAATACCCTAAATTACGAATATCTATACGACTAGACGCTCGTCCCGGCTCAGCCCGGATATCAAGCTTCCTGTTTTATCCCAATTGAGCATTTAATCGGGATAAAAAGTATCCTTTCACCTAAGTCAGCTCAAACCCTGTCTGCATACTAAATGTCATTAAAATCCGTTCAGCAGTTTCAGCGTGATTGTGGGACAAACATCTAAATAAACAAACTTTAACATTTATAATATTAGTGTGATAGTATGATGTGATTAGAAGAGAATAATGTCACAACTTAGCTTTTATCCTTCAATACCTTTGGATAACCTGACCCCCTAGATATTATTACATTACACAGATTATAAAATACACATCCCAGCTATTCATTATAAACCTACGGTCGTATTGCAAACACTGGATTGCTTTCAGGAAATCCCGTAGGCGTGATTGGAATTCCAGCGTCGTCGCGTTCAAAACCTGCGCACCGAACAGACAAATGATTTTTACTCCATACGACATTTCCAAAGGAGCTGTGTTTATGTAATAATATTAAAATATATATTTCTCTTTAATAGTAACTTAATTGTACAGGAAAAAACATAGTATCTAAGACAGACCTTATATTATGCTGTATATATTTCTTAATCTTTTACAACGCTTTTATTTTTTTACTTTTTTTTCAAGATGGAGTGATTCAAGAGGAAGATTTATATAAAATCTACAAAACTACTCCGAATATAACTGTATAAGAAGTGAACTGCAAGTGAGACATTTTATTTGATTCTATCAGTATAGCATGTTATTTAGAATTCTAATGTACATATTTAAGTATTATGTGATAACATATTATGAGAAAAACATTGTTGCAATTGGTCAACTGATAAAGAAAAAAAATAACTATAATATATTATTGTAGGTTTGTACATAGGATTTATGCGTAGATCTACAAAAATTAATTTTACTGATTGGTTTCAAGGTCTCAAATGACGTCTCTCACGTTACAGAAAACTGGAAAAGATCTAGGAAAAAACTTTAATACCTACTAAACACAAATACGCTTCTATACAACAGAGAGATCTACATATACTGGTTTATTTTTCTCTGCGAAACACGGGCTGCCTGCACATAAATCCCAACTTATTCCGAGAATGTCCGCTTTATCATTTTATAAGCTTTTAAAGAGGATTAGCTTGAAAATGTTTGAAACTTGTTGAAAGGAAACGATCGGTTAAAGTAAACTGGAAATAAAGTACAATACATTTATAATAACGAGATTGAAACGCTTAAATTAAATTATAGCAAAAAATATAAAAAACAAGGTCTGAATCCGTGTTTTTTTTTTTTGATGATTGAAGAGGAACAAATACAAAGAAACATGATGTTGCACCCGTTATTTTACCATAAAATGTTAATATATCCTACTAATATTATAAATGCGAAAGTTTGTTAGGATGTGTGTGTGTGTTTGTTGCTCTTTCACGCAAAAGCTACTGAACCGATTGCAATGAAATTTGGTACGTTGCTGGACGACTGGAATAAAGTATAGGCAACTTTTTATCTCGATATTTCTACGGGATACGGACTTACGATTTGTAGGCAGTTCTTAGAGAAAGGTATACAGGTAAATATTTGATACTGGTAATAATCCATACTTAACCAAACCAACCGACCGAAACCTGAAATATCGAGAAAATTTCCACCATATAATAGCGACAATTATCTATTCATATATAAATTAACAATTCCATTTCACCATACAAGGCGAACGAAATGCGCAGTAACCAAACACCAACTACGCACTGCATAAATCATAATATCATAGTGGAATTTGCTATACGTACCGTTCAAATATCCGATTCGAGCGTTAATAATCTAGCTCACTGATAAACGGCCGATATTTTAAATACCACACGCCGCGTGCCTTTCGTACACGCTTATCATAGTTGTTTTGTTTTTAAACGGAAAAATGTTTCCATGTATTGCTATTATATATATCATACTTATGGTTAATTATTCGCTTTGGATTAGTGCGTGGCTGGCGTAGTATTCGCAGAAAAAAAACAACGCCCTACGGGCTACAGATAATAATTATATTTGTTTTTTTTTTATATTGCAACAGAGCTATAAAGGTTCTCATACATTCACATAAACGTCCGGTTTTGTTATATCAAGTAGGATTAAAGCAGGTATTTTTACGTAAGTTTTTAATGCTTCAACATACAGTTTAAGTCCGTATTTTTTTTTTCGGTGTGTATCTTCGATTATTTTATTGTTTTGTTACATATTTAAAATTTTATAATACCTACCTACCTAACTTGATTTCTGTAATAATACAATATACCAACGTATGAAGCATGTTGTTATTATTGAATGTGCTAATATCTATTTAGATCAATAAATATTACGACTTTATTATTAGTATTTTCTTTATTAAAACAATTGCTTCGAGTTTCTTGTTAAACCTCGTTATTCCTCTACATTAGTATTTTCTTTATTAAAACAATTGCTTCGAGTTTCTTGTTAAACCTCGTCGAGTTTAAAAATCATTATTATTTTGATCACAACTCTCAATGTACCTACAGTACACAACTGAATAGAGCTTTTATCGCATCGCGATGACGTCACTTCGACATTTTTCAACAGCCAAAGGAAATAATCATTAGAGGAAAACATTAATATATTCAATGGATCCTATCAACAGAACATAGTTACATATTAGACGAAGCCTAAATAATAATTATAAACACCTTTCAGCGCTCAGACCAAGTAACACCAAACGCATAGTTTGTGAGGATAGATGTATGTTTGTTACTCTTTCACGCAAAAACAACTGAACGGATTTTTGTAATACTTGGCAGGGGTGTAGTTTATTTACTAGATTATCACATAGGCTATAGAAATATGAAATAAAGATAAATTGCAGCATAACAATTTGTTATTAAATTTCATAATCATAGACCTATGAGTATCTTTTTAAATATGATGTTTTAAATGAGATAAGTAGATCGCTATAAAATTAAAAAGAAAGAAAGCAATTTCTTATTTAACCAAACCTCAAAGGCGCGCCGCGAGTTAAATTTACTCGCCGATTCGCAAGCTAATATATTATACCTACACATCGTCTAAGAGTTATGTGAAACACAATTTTTTTCTAGATTTCTCAGAAAAATCTCGCGTCTGTCGCATTATATCGATCGCTAATTCGTTTTTAAATGGCATAGAAAAATGTTAAAAATGTCGCGGAGTTTTTATAGAAAATTTACAAGCTAACCTAAATAAAAACCCTTTTCGAGTTTATGCTGTCTTTACATTTGAAAAAGATCATGATTTTATTATTAACCGCAAGTGTATTTACAACAAGGAAATATCTGTTTATGTGACGCAATGCAACATATATTTTCACACATGGAGCGATTTTTAAAACTTCCAAAACTGCGGGCGGAACCTTCGAAGTATCTCAATATAGCATCCAGTCCCTGACCACGCCTCGGGCTATAGCCGGCATGTTATTAAAGCAGTGATTTGTGACTCATTCACTTCTACTATTCACATTTAGACAAATACTTACCACAAATATGAGGTGTTTTTAATGTTTAAATTTTCGTGGCATTAGATATCCGATTCGCGATGACGTATTATATTAGGCCATCGTTATCGGTCATCGATTAGATTTGAAGTGATTGTGTTGATTATTTTATGTGTTTAAAGATAGGTATCAAAGAATCGCCGCATACCAAAGCATATCACTAATATAATATTATTAAATGCGATAATGTATATGAATGTATGGATGTTTGTGCGTTACTATTTCATGTGAAAAAAAACTGAACGCATTTTTAATTATACTTGGCAGTGATGTGGCTACCAGAATTACACGTAAGCTGTAAAAATAATTCCTTTGGCCCGCGGTTTCGGCAATCATAAAAAACACTTTCGCAATACATACCGCAACCCTCATAGGAGGCTTGTCTCTCAACAGTCGGAACATATATGGACTCTTGATGAATTACATAGGAAATAGGAAATAGATAAAAGCAGTGGTGGCTCAGTGGTGAGAACCTCGGACTTCAAAATCGATAAGTCGGGGTTCGAGACCGGGCGAGCGTGCAGGAAATAAATTGATTTTTCAATTTATCTGCATATGTGGATAATATCGCCACTGCTTAAACGGTGAAGGAAAACATCGTGAGGAAACCGGCATGTCCAAGAATCAAAAGTTCAACGACATGTGACATCTGCCAACCCGCACTTGGCCAGCGTGGTGGATTATGGCCTGAACCCTCATAGGAGGCCTGTGTCCCAGCAGTGGGAACATATATGGGCTGATGATGATGATGATGAGGAAATAGATTACATGTGTATTATAACACATTGTAGATGACACCTCACATACCGTGTACTAATCATTACAAATAATAAAGATTTGATTAAATATATTAATCGAATAAAAACTCTAATAACTAACTATACATTTAAAACATTTACATTTAAAATACATATTCATATGGAATTTATCTAAAAATAATTAGCATAGCTCTGTAGATAGTGACGAATATTTCATATCATTATGTAATGTTTGATTTAAGAACACATCACCATTGCCAACTCGACCCAGCTACAATAACGTAAGTAAAAAATAACCCTAGAGCGTCATAATAAAGCCTAATCGAGCCCACTACGATATCTCCGGCCCTCATTCAATACACATGCAGATATTCTGCGTCAAATAATACGTAAAAAAAAAACAACAACAATACATGGCACGGCAATGTGAGCTCAAGCCCAACGGAATAAAGTGTACATTGTATTTCAACGTTATATTACACAACTGTCTGAAAACAGTGTAAGTGCGGTGACTCAGCAGTCACGTGGCGGATGGCGTGGCTACGATACTGGTCGAGAATATTATACTATAGTCTAGTTATAAGATAAACTATAGTATAAAGGTTATTTTTATTTGTCATCTGGATTTCACCGCTGTTGTTTTTTATATTAGATCGGCTAATGGAGGGTCGCTTCATCACAGGCCATCAACATTCGTAGTATGTATGTACAAAATGATTCCTCTGTAGATGGATTATAAATGTTTGACAATGGATATAAATTTAATACATATTTACTGGGAAGATTAAGGAAAAGAAAGGAAAGAAACGCGTATAAAATGATATCTATCGGAATATAATGAGTTAAAATTGTCTATAATAATTAAGAAAATGAATAGTAACAACTCATGTTTATCACGAATCCGTCTCTAATTCAGTG